>NC_037689.1:137073619-137373619 GCF_003255815.1 Theropithecus gelada
GACCACGCCCCTCCGCCCAAGCAGAGAACAAAAACCCAACAACAAAAAAAAAAAAAAAAAAAAAAAAAAGAAGAAAATGGAAATTATAAAACTGAAAAAACAATAGCCAAACTTGGAAAATCTCTGGATGGGCTCAATATTATAGTGTAGCCAAGCAAGGATACAATCAACGAACTCAAAGAGAGTTCAGTACAGATTTACTTAAGTGTTGGGGGAAAGGCTTATGGGTGCCTGTCTAAACTGGCCATAAAAATATGGGACAATAAGTTATGGAAAGCCACAAGAGTCCGCTGAGGAGGAAAGCCTCCTAACTGCCATCATGTTCCCATGCTCTGAGTGAGATCTGTTCTCTTATCTATAAACGCTGTGTTCAAGGAGAAAGACACTCCTTTAAAGCATTGGAATGTGGACAAATATGCAGGCTCCTAGTTAAGCCCGCTCCCACCAGGGACTCTCTGATAAGTTAAAGATATACTGTTTGAACACAAAGAAGATTCACTTAAACCGCCACTGCTATAAATTATGCATATGACACACTGTCTCCCTTTCACTGTTTCGCCCTGAATGTCTGCTTCTTAAATCTAAGTAATTGTACTCAATAAATAATGTGGAGACCAGAGCTCTGAGCATTTTGCAGCCTCCATTTTACAACTGGCCGCCTGGCTCCCACTCTTTACATACTCTTAACCTGTCTCTTCTCATTCCTTTGTCGCCACCGGACATTGGGTACCCTACGGGTGGTGTTGAGGCTGGTCCCCAACACTTAAGAACAGAGAAAAAGATAATAAAGACTAATAAAAGTGAAAGGGACTAAAGAACCTGTAAGACAATAAAATAGATATAACATTTATATCATCAGTGTCCCAAAGGTAGAAGAAAAAGAAACGAGGACCAAAGATATTATGCTGAAATTTTTCAGTTTTGGCAAAAGACACAAACTTAAAGATTCAAAAAGTTTAATAAACCTCAAGTAATATAAACACAAATGCATACCAAAACACATAATAAGTATGCTTCTGAAAAAAAAAAAAAAGAAAGAAAGAAAAATCTTGAAAGCACTCAGTGGAAAATGACACATTACCTATTTGAATTTGAATAAGTATCAATTTCTGACCTGAAATCATGGAGGTCTGAGGGAAGTGGCACATTTTTCAAGTACTGAAGAAGAAAGAAGGAACTATCAACCACAAATGATATGTTTGGTGAAACCAATCTTTAGGAGTGAAAGGGAAATAAAACATTTTCAGACAAAGAATAATGAAAATAATTTGTCGCCAACAGACTTATCTTTAACGAATGGCCTTAAAAATTATTCAAAAAGAAGCAAATAATAAAAGAAAAAATCGTGGAGCATTGGATAGGAAGATGGAATGAGCAGAGGTATAAATATAAATGGTCTAAATGCACCAATCAAAAGACAGAAATTGACAGAGATATTAAAAACACATGACTCAGCCAGATGGGTGGCACATGTCTATAGTTCCAGCTACTCAGGAGGCTGAGGCACAGTGATCACCTGAGCCCAGGAGTTTGAGACCAGCCTGGGCAACAAAGCAAGTCTCTACCTCCAAAACAAACAAACAAACAAATAAATAAATAAATAAATAATTTTAAATGAAATGTAAAAGGATGAAAGCGAAAGGACAGAAATAGAAAAATATATATCATGCAATCATTAATAATAAAACAAAACACAGAAGTAGCTATATTAATATAAAATAAGTCAACACAAGAGGAAAGAAAATTACTAAAAACAAAGAAGGACATAACAAACATAAAAGGATCCATCTACCAGGGAATTATAATGACCCTAAATGGGTACACACTAAATAACAGCATTTCAAAATACATGAAGCTAAATGTGATAGAGCTGAAAGAATAAATAGGCAAATCCAAAATTATAGGTGGGAACTTCATCACTGTCCTCTCAGTAACTGATAGAAATACTAGACATAATATTAGCAATACAGAAGATACGAATAACACAATCAACCAACAGGATAGAATCGGTATATATACAATGCTCCCCCACCACCCCCAATAGCAGAATACACTTTTTTTTCCCAGAGCCACATAAGATTCACAAATACAGACCATATCCTGGGCCATAAAAGAAACTCAACATATGGAAAAGAACTGAAATTATATAGTGTGTTCTCTGACAATAATTGAATCAAACTAGAAATCAATATCAGAAAGATAAAATGAAAATATCTAAACACAGGAAACTTAACTCACTTTTAAATAAGCCATGGGTTTAAAAGGAAGCCTCAAAGGAAATTAAAGAAAACATTGAGCTGAATAAAAATGAGAATAGGACATGTCAATTTTGTGAAATGAAGCTAAAGCAATACTGAGAAAGAAATTTAGAGCAGTTAATGCTCACATTAGAATGAGAAAAGGGTTGAAAAACTATTGAGTACTATGTTCACTAATTGGGTGATGAGCTCAGTAGAAGCCCAAACCAGCATTACATAATATACCAAGGTAACAAACCTGCACTTGTACTCCCAAACCTAAAATTTTTTTAATGTTCGTTATATTTTTAAATACCTCATTAATTGCTTGTGAAGGACATTGGCAAAACATACTAGGAAAATGGATAGTTATAGGACAATCAGGAAATCAGAACCAAATGAACATTGATTGGATATTTGATGGTATTTTGGAACCACCGTCAATTTTTTTTACAATTTCAACTTTTATTTCAGATTCAGAGGGTACATATGCAGGTTTGTTACATGGGTATATTATGTGATACTGAGGTTTGGAATGCAAATGATCCCACCACCCAGGTAGTAAGCATAGTACCCAATAGGTGGCTTTTCAACCCTTACCCCCTTACACACCCTCTAGTAGTTCTCATTACCTATTATTGCCATCTTTGTCCATGAGTACCCAATGTTTAGCTCCCACTTATAAGTGAGAACACGTGGCACTTGGTTATCTTTTTCTGCATTCGTTCACTTAGAATAATGGCCTTCAGCTATATCCACGTTGTTGAAAGAACATGATTTCATTCTTTTTATGGCTGTGTAGTATTCCATGGTGTATATGTACTACATTTTCTTTATTCGATCCACTGTTGATAGACACTTAGGTTGATTTCATATATTTGCTACTGTAAATAATGCTGCAATGAACATGCAAGTGCATATGTCTTTTTGGTAGAAAGATTTATTTCTTTTGGATATATATCCAGCATCAGGATTGCTGGGTCAAATGGTAGTTCTGAGTTCCTTGAGAAATCTCCACACTGCTTTCCACAGTGGCTGAACCAACTTATGTTCCCATCAACCATATATAAGTGTCTCCTTTTCTCTGTAGCCTCGCCAGTATGTGTTGGGTTTTGACTTTTTAATAATGGTCACTCTGACTGGTGTGAGATGGTATCCCATTGTGGGCTTGATTTGCATTTCTTTGATGATTAATGATGTTGAGCATTTTTTCATATGTTTGTCAGCAGTTAATATGTCTTCTTTTGAGAAGTGTCTGTCCATGCCTTTTGCCCACTTTTTAATAGGGTTATTTGGTTTTTGCTTGTTGAGTTGTTTAAGTTTCTTATAGATTCTGGATAAACTTTACTTGGATGCATAGTCTGTGAATATTTTCTCCCATTCTGTAGATTGTCTGTTTACTCTGTTGATAGTTTCCTTTTGCTGTGAAGAAGTGGACTGCTCCTGCAGGACCTTGGAGACAGCATTAAACAGCCAAAACTAAGGACCCTCATAGAGACCATTTCACTGCCTTGCCTCCTCCACCAGAGCAGGTGCTGGTATCCATGGCTGAGAGACCTGAAGACAATTCACATCACAGGACTCTGTGCAGACAATCCCCAGACCCAGCCCAAAGCCTGGTAGCCCTGCTGGGTAGCCAGATCCAGAAGAGAAATAACAATCACTACAGTTCAGCTATCAGGAAGCCACATCCCAAGCAAAAGTGGGAGAGTACTACATCAAGGGAACACCCCATAGGACAAAAGAATCTGAACAGCAGCCTTGAGCCCCAGATCTTCCCTCTGACATAGCCTACCCAAATGAGAAGAAACCAGAAAAACAATTCTGGTAATATGACAAAATGAGGTTCTTTAACACTCCCAAATAATCATACTAGCTCACCAACAATGGATCCAAACCAAGAAGAAATCTCTGATTTACCTGAAAAAGGATTCAGAATGTTGATTATTAAGCTAATAAAGAAGGCACCAGAGAAATGAGAAAAAGGCACCACCAATTTAAGGAAATTAAAAAATGATACAAGGTATAAGAGGAGAAATCTTCAGTGAAATAGATAGCATAAATAAAAAACAATCACGACTCCAGGAAATAAAGATCACATTTAGAGAAATGCAAAATGCAGTATAAAGTCTCAGCAATAGAACTGAACAAGCAGAAGAAAGAACTTCAGAGCTCAAAGACAAGGTTTTCAAGTTAACTTAATCCAACAAAGACAAAGAAAAAAGACCAAAAAAAATGAACAAAGCCTCCAAGAAGTTTGGGATTATGTTAAACAACCAAACCTAAGAATAATTGGTATTCCTGAAGAAAATAAGAGAAGTCTGAAGTTTGGAAAACATATTTGGGAGAATAATCAAAGAAAAACTTCCCTGGCCTTGCTAGAGACCTAGACATCCAAATACAAGAAGCTCAAAGAAAACCTGGGAAATTCATTGCCAAAAGGTCATTGCCTAGGCACACTGTCATCAGGTTATCTAACATCAAGATGAAGGAAAGAATCTTAAGTCCTGTGAGGCAAAAGCACCAGGTAACCTATAAAGGAAAACCTATCAGGTTGACAGCAGATTTCTCAGCAGAAACCCTACAAGCTAGAAGGGATTGTGGCCTCTATCTTCAGCCTCCTTAAACAAAACAATTATCAGTGAGGAGTTTTGTATCCAGCAAAGCTAAGTTTCATTAATGAAGGAAAGATTTAGTCTATTTCAGACAAACAAATGCTGACAGAATTTGCCACTACAAAGTCAGCACTACAAGACCTGCTAAAAGGAGCTCTCAATCTTGAAACAAATTCTGGAAACAAACAAACAAACAACAACAACAACAAACAGAACCTCTTTAAAGCATAAATCTCACAGGACCTAAAAAGCAAAAGTACAGAAAAAAAACAAGGTACACAGGCAACAAATAGCATAATGAATAGAATAGTACCTCATATCTCAATACAAACATTGAATGTAAATGGCCTAAAAGCTCCACTTAAAAGATACAGAATTGCAGAATGGATGAGAATTCACACACCACGTATCTCCTGCCTTCAAGAGACTCACCTAACACATAAGGACTCACATAAACTTAAGGTAAAGGGCTGACAAAAGACATTCCAGGCAAATGGACACCAAAAACAAGCAGGAGTAGCTATTCTTATATTAGACAAAACACACTTTAAAGGAACAGCAATAAAAAAAGAAAAAGGGAGGCATTATATAATGATAAAAGGCTTTGTCCAACATGAAAATATCACAATTCTAGGCCGGGCGCGGTGGCTCATGCCTGTAATCCCAACACTTTGGGAAGCTGAGGCGGGCAGATCATGAGGTCAGGAGATTGACACCATCCTGGCTAACATGGTGAAACCCCGTCTCTACTGAAATTACAAAAAATTAGCTGGGCGTGGTGGTGGGTGCCTATAGTCCCAGCTACTTGGGAGGCTGAGGCAGGAGAATGGCATGAACCCAGGAGGCAGAGCTTGCAGTGAGCCGAGATCGTGCCACTGCACTCGAGCCTGGGTAACAGTGCAAGACTCCATCTAAAAAAAAAAAAACATATATATATCTCACAATTCTAAATATATATGCACCTAACACTGGAGCTCCCAAATTTATAAAACAATTACTACTAGACCTAAGAAATGAGATAAATGGCAACACAATAATAGTGAGGTACTTCAATACTTCAATAGTCCACTGATAGCACTAGACAGGTCATCAAGACAGAAAGTCAACAAAGAAACAATGGATTTAAACTACACCCTGGAATAAATGGACTTAACAGATATTTACAGAACATTCTACCCCACAACCACAGAATATACATTCTATTCATCAGCACATTGAACTTTCTCCAAGATAGATCATGATAGGCCAAAAAACAAGTCTCAAAAAATCCAAGAAAATTGAAATTATATCAAGTACTCTCTCAGACCACAGTGGAATAAAATTGGAAACCAACTCCAAAAGGAACCTTCAAAACCATGCAAATACATGGAAATTAACCTGACCCTGAATGATCATTGGATCAATAATGAAATCAAGATAGAAATTAAAAATTATTTAAACTGAACAATAATAGTAATACAACCTATCAAAACCTCCTGAATACAGCAAAAGCAGTGCTAAGAGGAAAGTTCATAGCCTTAAATGCCTCCATCAAAAATTCTGAAATAGCACAAATAGACAATCTAAGGCCACACCTCAAGGAACTAGAGAAATAAGAACAAACCAAACCCAAGTCCAGCAGAAGAAAGGAAATAACCAAAATCAGGGCAGAACTAAATGAAATTGAAAGAAAACAATACAAAAGATAAATGAAACAAAAAGTCGGTTCTTTGAGAAGATAAATAAAATTGATAGAACATTAGCAAGATTAACCGAGTAAAGAGAAGGTCCAAATAAGCTCAATTAGAAACAAAATGGAAGATGTTACAACCGACACCAAAGAAATACAAAAGATCATTCAAGGCTACTATGAACATTTTACTTGAATGAACTAGACAACCTAGAGGAGATGGATGAATTCATGGAAAGATACAACCCTCCTAGCTAAAATCAGGAAGAATTAGAAACCCTGAGCAGACCAATAAGCAGTAGGATTGAAATGGTAATTTTAAAAATACCAGAAAAAAAAAAAAATCCAGGACCAGATGGTTTCACAGCTGAATTCTATCAGACATTCAAAGAAGAATTGGTACCAATCCTATTGACATTATTCCACAAGATAGAGAAAGAGGGAATCCTCCCTAAATCATTCTATGAAGCCAGTATCACAGTAACACCAAAACCAGGAAAGGACATAACACAAAAAGAAAACACAGATCAATATCCCCAATGAACATAGATGCAAAATTTCTTAACAAAATACTAGCTAACTGAATCCAACAGCATATCAAAAAGATAATCCACCATGATCAAGTGGGTTTCATACTAATGATGCAGGGATGGTTTAACATATGCCAGTCAGTAAATGTGATACACCACATGAACAGAATTAAAAACAAAAATCACATGATCACCTCAATAGATGCAGGAAAAGCATTTAATAAAATCCAGCATCCTTCATGATTAAAACCCTCAGCAATATCAGCATACAAGGGACACACCTCAAACCCACAGTCAATATAATACCGAACAGGGAAAAGTTGAAAGCATTCCCTCTGTGAACTGGAAGAAGGTAAGAATGCCCAGTCTCACCACTTCTATTCAACATGGTACTGGAAATCCTAGCCAGAGCAATCAGACAAGAGAAACAAATAAAGGGCATCCAAATCGGTAAAGAGGAAGTCAAACTGTTGCTGTTTGCTGATGATATGATTGTATACCTAGAAAACCCTAAAGACTCCTCCAAAAAGCTCCTAGAACTGATAAATGAATTCAGCAAAGTTTCAGGATATAAAATCTATGTACACAAATCAGAAGCCTGCTATACACCAACAGCGACCAAGCTGAGAATCAAATCAAGAACTCAACCCCTTTTACAATAGCTGCAAAAAAATAAAATACTTAGGAATTTACCTAATCAAGGACATGAAAGACCTCTACAAGGAAAACTATAAAACACTGCTGAAGGAAATCACAGATGACACAAACAAATGGAAATGCAGCTCATGCTCGTGGATGGGTAGGATTGATATTGTGAAAATGACCACACTGCTAAAAGTAATCTACAAATTCGTGAAATTCCTGTCAAAATACCACCATCATTCTTCATAGAACTAGAAAAAACAATCCTAAAAATCATAAGGAACTAAGAAAAAGCCCACATAGCCAAAGCAAGACTAAGCAAAAAGAACAAATCTGGAGGGCATCACATTACCTGATTTGAAACTATACTATAAGGCCATAGTCACCAAAAAAGCATGGCACTGCTGTAAAAATAGGCACATAGACCAGTGGAACAGAATAGAGAACCCAGAAATAAACTCAAATACTTACAGCCAACTGATCTTTGACAAAGCAAACAAAAACATAAAGTGGGGAAAGGACACCCTATTCAACAAATGGTGCTGGGATAATTGGCAAGCCACATGGATGGGGAATAAAACTGGATTCTCATCTCTCACCTTATACAAAAATCAACTCAAGATGGATCAAGGACATAAATCTAAGGCCTGAAACTATAAAAATTCTGGAAGATAACATTAAAAAAACCCTTCTGAACATTGGCTTAGGCAAGGAGTTCATGACCAAGAACCCAAAAGCAAATGCAACAAAAAGAAAGATAAATAGGTGGGGCTTAATTAAACTAATGAGCCTTTGAACCACAAAATGAACAGTCAGCAGAGTAAACAGACAACCCATAGAATGGGAGAAAATCTTCACAATCTATACATCTGACAAAGGACTAATATCCAGAATCTACAACAAACTCAAACAAATTAGCAAAACAAACAAAAAAGACAATCCTATCAAAAACTGGGCTAAGAACATGAATAGAAAATTCGCAAAAGAAGATATACAAATGACCAACAAACATATGGAAAAATGCTCAACATCACTAATGATCAGAGAAATGCAAATCAAAACCACAATATGATACCACCTTACTCCTGTAAGAATGGCCATAATAAAAAAATAAAAATGATAATAGATGTTGGCATGGATGCAGTGAAAGGGGAACACTTCTACACTGCTGGTGGGAATGTAAACTAGTCCAACCACTATGGAAAACAGTGTGGAGATTCCTTAAAGAACTGAAAGTAGAACTACCATTTTATCTAGCAATCCCACTATCGGGTTTTCCCAGAGGAAAAGAAATCATTATATGAAAAAGACACATACACATGCATGTTTATAGCAGCAAATACACAATTGCAACAATGTGGAACCAGCCCAAATGCTCATCAATCAAAAAGTAGATAAAGAAACTGTGGTATATATATATACACAATGGAATACTACTCAGCCATAAAAAGGAATGAATTAATGACATTCACAGCAACTTGGATGGGATTGGAGACTATTATTCTAAGTGAGGTAACTCAGGAACAGAAAACCAAACATCATATGATCTCACTCATAAGTGGGAGCTAAGCTATGAAAATGCAAAGGCATAAGAATGATACAATTGACTCTGGGGACTCAGAGGGGAAAGGGTGGGAAGGGGGTGAGGAATAAAGACTAAAAATTGGGTTCAGTGTATAACCCTCGGGTGATGGGTGCACCAAAATCTCACAAATCACCACTAGAGAACTTACTCTTGTAACCAAATACCACCTGTTCTCCAAAAACCTATGGAAATAAAAATTTTTTAAAAAAAGAAAATGTGATACATTCATGGAATGAAATGTTATTCAGCCTTAAGAAAGAAGGAAGGAGGGTGAAGCAAGATAGTTGAATAGAAGCCTACATTGTTCATCCCTCTCACAGGAACACTAAATTTTAACACCTATCTGCACACAGCAAAACACCATCACAAGAACAAAAACTCAGGTGAGCAATCACAATACCTGGTTTTAATTTCATATTGTGGAAAGAAGCATTAAAGAGTGTCGGAGAGACAGTCTTGGATCACTAACACCATCCCTCCCACACCCCTGGCTGAGGCCATGCAGTGCAGAGTTTGTGCACCTGGGCGACGGAGAATGTGGCAACTGGGGGACTTTACATTGAACCCAGTGCTGCCTCTCATAGTGGAGAGCAAAACTGTGCTGGGCTCAGTCAATGCTCACACACAGAGGGAGCATTTGGAGCCGTCCTGCTCAGAGGGGAATCACACATCTCAGTGGTTGGAATTTGAGTTTCTCAACAAGCCTCACCAACACAGACCAAAGTGCTTGGGATCCTAGGTAAACTTGAAAGGCAGTCTAGGAAAAAAGGATTGCAATTCCTAGGCAACTCAGTGATGGGCTGGGCTCAGAGTCAGGGGACTCGGATGGCACATGACCTAGGGAGATACAAGCTACAATGACTAAGGGAGTGCTTGTATCACCCCTCCCTCAACACTAGGCTAAACAGCTCACAGCAATGAAAGTAACTCCCTCCTTCTGTTTAAGGAGAGGAGAGGGAAGAGTAAAAGTACTTTGTCTTGCATCTTGGATATCAGCTCAGCCACAGTAGGATAGGGCACAAGCAGAGTTGTAAGGCACCCATTCCAGACCCTAGCCCATGGACAACATTTCTAGGCACAGCCCGGGCCAAAAGTGAACCTGCTGCCTTGAAGGGAAGGACCTAGTTTTGTTAGCATTCATCACTGGTTAAGAAGCCCTTCAGCCCTGAATAACCAGCAGCAATAACCAGCGAGTTTGTGGGTCTTGGGCCCTGAGATTTGCTGACTTAAAGGTGTGACCCACCACATTCCCAGCTGTGGTGGGTACAGTGAAAGACTCCTTCTGTTTGAGAAAAACAGAGAGAAAAGTGAAGGAGACTTTGTCTTGCACCTTAGGTAGCAGTTTGGCCACAGCAGGGTAGAACAACAAGTAGGTTCTTGGGGTCCCTGAGTCCAGGCCTAGGCTCTTGGACATTTATGGACTGGCCTTAGGCCATAGGGAAGTCCAGTGCCCCGAAGGGTGAGTCTCAGGTCTGGCAGCATGTACCACAACATGACTGAAGAGACCTTGGGCTTTACGTGAACATCATAAGTGATCTGGCAGAACCTCTCATGGGCTGCTGGTGGTGGTGACTACAGGAAGAAGTTCCTCTGCCTGTGGAAAAAGGAGAAGAGCAGGAAAGACTTTCTATTGTGGTTGAAGTGCCAGCTTAGCCACAATAGAATAGAACATCCAGCAAATTACTAAGGTTTTTGACTCCAGTTCTTGACTGTCAGATCACATCTGGGGGCCCACCTGGGACCTGGGGGAACTCACCACCCTGAAGGGAAGGACACAAACCTGGCTGCTTCACCACCTTCTGATGGTTGAACCCTAGGGCCTTGAGTGAACATAGGTGATAGCCAGGTAGTGGTTAGAGCAGGCTTTGAGTGAGACCCAGTGCAGTAGTGGCTTTAGGTCTCACCCAGAGCAGCCCCAGTGGTGGTGGCCACAGGAGTACTTGCATCACCACACCCTCAGTCCCAGGCGACTCATCAGAGAGAGAGAGCGTATGTTTCTTTTGGAGAAAGTAAGGGAGAAGAACAAGAGTCTCTGCCTACTAATCCAAATAATTCTTCCAGATCTTATCTAAGACCACCAAGGCAGAGCTTCTATGAGTCTGCAAAAACCACAGTATTATTGGTCTTGGGGTCCAAGTTCCTTCAAATATCTGGAAAGACTCCTCAAGAAGGAAAAGCACGAACAAGCCCAGACTGAAAAGACTACAATAAATACCTAACTTTTCAATGTCCAGACAATAACAAACATCTAGAAGCATCAATACCATCCAGGAAAACATGACCTCACCAAATGAACTAAATAAGGCACCAGGGGGGTCACTTCCAAGATGGCCAAGTAGGAACAGCTCCAGTCTACAGTTCCCAGCTAGATCGGCACAGATGACAGGTGATTTCTGATTTCCAACTGAGGTACCTGGTTCATTTCATTGGGACTAGTTGGATAGTGGGTGCAGCCCACGGACGGTGAGCCGGAGCAGAGCGGGGCATCACCTCACCCAGAAAGCACAAGAGGTCAGGGGATTTCACATTCCTAGCCAAGGGAAGCTGTGAGTGACTGTATCCGGAGGAACAGTACACTTCTGCCCAAATACTGCACTTTTCCCACAGTCTTCGCAATGAGCAGACCAGGAGATTTGCTCCTGGGCCTGCCTCGGCAGGTCCCACACCCACGGAGCCATGCTCACTGGTAGTGCAGCAGTCTCAGATCAACCTGGGATGCAGGAGCTTGGTGGGGAGATGGGCATCCACCATTGCTGAGGCTTGAGTAGGCAGTTCTATGCTCACAGTGTAAACAAAGTGGCAGGGAAGCTCTAACTGGGAGGAGCCCACTACAGCTCAGCAAGGCCTACTGCCTCTCTAGATTCCACCTATGGGGGCAGTGGATATCTGAACAAAAGGCAGCAGACAGATTCTGCAGACTTAAACATCCCCGCCTGACATCTCTGAAGACAGCACAGTATTCGAGCTCTGACAATGGACAGACTGCCTCCTCAAGTGGGTCCCTAACCCCCGTGTAGCCTGAATGGGAGATACCTCCCAGTAGGGGCCAACAGAGACCTCATACAGGCGGGTGCCCCTCTGGGACTTCCAAAGGTAGGATCATGCAGCAATATTTGCTGTTCTGCAGCCTAAGTTGGTGACACCCAGGCAGATAGGGTCTGGAGTGGACCTCCAGCAAACTCCAACAGACCTGCAGTTGAGGGACTGTCTGCTAGAAGGAAACCTAACAATCAGAAAGAATAGCATCAACATCAACAAAAAGGACATCCACACCAAAACCCCATCCATAGGTCACCAACATCAAAAACCAAAGGCAGATAAAACCACAAAGATATGCAGAAACCAGAGCATAAAGACTGAAAATTTCAAAACCCAGAATGCTTCTTCTCCTACAAATGAACACAACTCCTCAACAGCAAGGGAACAAAACTGAACAGAGAAAGAGTTTGATGAGCTGACAGAAGTAGGCTTCAGAAGGTCGGTAATAACAAACCTCTCTGAGCTAAAGGAGCATGTTCTAACCCATCACAAGGAAGCTAAAAACTTTGAAAAAAGGTTAGACAAATGGCTAAGTAGAATAACCAGTGTACAGAAGAGCTTAAATGACGGGATGGAGCTGAAAACTACAGTACAAGAACTTCCTGAAACATACACAAGCTTCAATAGCTGATTCAATCAAGCAGAAGAAAGGATATCAGTGATTGAAGATCAAATTAATGAAATAAAGCAAAAAGACAAGATTAGAGAAAAAAAGTGAAAAGAAATGAACAAAGCCTCCAAGAAATCTGGGACTATGTGAAAAGACCAAATCTACATTTGACTGGTGTACCTGAAAGTGACTGGGAGAATGGAACCAACTTAGAAAACACTCTGCAGGATATTATCCAGGAGAACTTCCCCAATCTAGCAAGGCAGGCCAACATCCAAATACAGGAAATACAGAGAACACCACAAAGATACTCCTCGAGAAGAGCAACCCCAAGACACATAATTGTCAGATTCGCCAAGGTTGAAACGAAGGATAAAATGTAAAGAGCAACCAGAGAGAAAGGACAGGTTACCCACAAAGGGAAGCCCATCATACTGACAGTGGATCTCTCAGCAGAAACCCTACAAACCAGAAAATAGTGGGGGATAATATTCAACATTCTTAAAGAAAAGAACTTTCAACCCAGAATTTCATATGCAGCCAAACTAAGCTTCATAAATGAAGAAGAAAAAAAATCCTTTATAGACAAGAAAATGCTGATAAATTTTGTCACCACCAGGCCTGCCTTACAAGAGCTGCTGAAGGAAGCACTAAACGTTGAAATGGACAACTGGTACCACCCACTGCAAAGACACGAGAAATTGTAAAGACCATCGACATTATGAAGAAACTAAATCAATTAACGGGTAAAATAAACAGCTACCATCATAATGAGAGGATTAAATTCACACATAACAGTATTAACCTTAAAAGTAAATGGGCTAAATTCCCCAATTAAAAGATACATACTGGCAAATTGGATAAAGAGTCAAGACCCATTGGTGTGCTGTAATCAGGAGGACCATCTCATGTGCAAAGATGCTCATCAGCTCAAAATAAAGGGATGGAGGAAGATCTACCAAGCAAATGGGAAAAAAAAAAAAAAAAAAAAAAAAAGCAGGGTTTGCAATCCTTTTCTTTGATAAAACAGACTTTAAACCAACAAAGATCAAAAGAGACAAAGAAGACCATTACATAATGGTAAAGGGATCAATTCAACAAGAAGAGCTAACTATCCTAAATATATATGCACCAATACAGGAGGACCCAGATTCATAAAGCAAGTTCTTAGAGACCTACAAAGAGACTTACACTACCATACAATAATAATGGGAGACTAACACCCCACTGTCAATATTAGACAGACTAATAAGACAGAAAATTAACAAGGATATCCAGGACTTGAACTCAGCTTTGGACCAAGCAGACCTAATGGACATCTACAGAACTCTCCACCCCCAAATCAACAGAGTATACATTCTTCTCAGCACCACATCGCACTTATTCTAAAATTAACCACATAATTGAAAGTAAAACACTCCTCAGCAAATGTAAAAGAACAGAAATCACAACAAACTGTCTCTCAGACCACAGTGCAAACAAATTAGAACTCAGGATTAAGAAACTCACTCAAAACTGCACAACTACATGGAAACTGAACAAACTGCTCCTGAATGACTACTGAGTAAATAACGAAATGAAGGCAGAAATAAAGATGTTCTTTGAAACCAATGAGAACAAAGACACAACGTACCAGAATCTCTGGGACACATTTAAAGCAGTGTATAGAGGGAAATCTATAGCACTAAATGCCCTCGAGAGAGCAGGAAAGATCTAAAATCGACACCCTAATATCACAATTAAAAGGATTAGAGAAGGAAGAGCAAACAAATTCAAAAGCAAGCAAAAGAAAAGAAATGACTAAGATCAGATCAGAACTGAAGGAGATAGAGACACAAAAAACCCTTCAAAAAATCAATGAATCCAGGAGCTGGTTTTTTGAAAGATCAACAAAATAGGCCGCCGGCAAGACTAATAAAGAAGAAAAGAGAGAAGAATCAAATAGACGCAATAAAAAATTGTAAACAGGATATCACCACCAATCCCACAGAAATACAAACTACCATCAGAAAATTCTATAAATACCTCTACACAAATAAACTAGAAAATCTAGAAGAAATGAATAAATTCCTGGACACATACACCCTCCAAAGACTAAACCAGGAAGAAGTTGAATCTCTGAATAGACAATAACAGGCTCTGAAATTGAGGCAACAATTAATAGCCCACCAACCAAAAAAGTCCAGGACCAAACCGATTCACAGCCGGTTTCTACCAGAGATACAAAGAGGAGCTGGTACCATTCCTTCTGAAACTATTGCAATGAATAGAAAAAGAGGGAATCCTCCCTAACTCATTTTATGAGGCCAGCATCATCCTAATACCAAAGCCTGGCAGAGACACAACAAGAAAAGAGAATTTTAGACCAATAGCCCTGATGAACATCGATGCAAAAATTCTCAACAAAATATTGGCAAACTGAATCCAGCAGCACATCAAAAAGCTTATCCACCACAATCAAGTCGACTTCATCCCTGGGATGAGAGGCTGGTTCAACATACGCAAATCAATCAATGTAATCCATCACATAAACAGAATCAACGAAAAAAACACACGATTATCTCAACAGACGCAGAAAAGACCTTCAACAAAATTCAACAGTCTTTTATGCTAAAAACTCTCAATAAACTAGGTATTGATGGAACATATCTCAAAATAATAGGAGCTACTTATGACAAACTCATAGCCAATATCATACTGAATGAGCAAAAACTGGAAGCATTCCCTTTGAAAACCAGCACAAGACAAGGATGTCCTCTCTCACAACTCGTATTCAACATAGCATTGGAAGTTCTAGCCAGGGCAATCAGGCAAGAGAAAGAAATAAAGAGTATTAAATTAGAAAAAGAGGAAGTCATATTATCTCTGTTTGCAGATGACATGAGTGTATATTTAGAAAACACCATCATCTCAGCCCAACATCTCCTTAAGCTGATAAGCAACTTCAGCAAAGTCTCAGGATACAAAATCAATGTGCAAAAGTCACAAGCATTCCTATACACCAAGAACAGACAAACAGCCAAATCATCAATGAACTCCCATTGACAACTGCTACAAAGAGAATAAAATACCTAGTAATAAAAGTTACAACGGATGTGAAGGACCTCTTCAAGGAGAATTACAAACCACTGCTCAAGAAAATAAGAGAGGACACAAACAAATGGAAAAACATTCCATGCTCATGGATAGGAAGAATCAATATCATGAAAATGGCCATATTGCCCAAGGTAATTTATAGATTCAATGCCATCCCCATCAAACTACCAATGATTTTGCTCACATAATTGGAAAAAAAAATACTTTTAATTTCATATGGAACCAAAAAAGAGCCCGCATAGCCAAGACAATCCTAAGCAAAAAGAACAACGCTGGAGGCATCATGCTACCTGACTTCAAGCTATACTAAAAGGCTACAGTAACCAAAACAGCATGCTACTGGTACCAAAACAGAGATATAGACCAATGGAACAGAACAGAGGACTCAGAAATAACACCACATATCTACATCCATCTGATCTTTGACAAACCTGACAAAAACAAGCAATGGGGAAAGGATTCCCTATTTAATAAATGGTGCTGGGAAAACTGGCTAGCCATGTGTAGAAAGCTGAAACTGAACCCCGTTCCTTTCACCTTACAAAAAAATTAACTCAAGATGGATTAAAGACTTAAATGTTAGACCTAAAACCATAAAAACCCTAGGAGAAAACCTAGGCAATACCATTCGGGACATAGGCATGGGCAAAGACTTCATGACTAAAACACCAAAAGCAATGGCAACAAAAGCTAAAATAGACAAACGTGATCTAATTAAGCTAAAGAACTTCTGCAAAGCAAAAGAAACTATCATCAGAGTGAACAGGCAACCTACAGAATGGGAGAAAATTTTTGCAATCTCTCCATTTGACAAAGGGCTAATATCCAGAATCTACAAAGAACTTAAACAAATTTACAAGAAAAAACAACCCCATCAAAAAGAGGGCAAAGGATATGAACAGACACGTCTCAAAAGAAGACATTTATGCAGCCAACAGACATATGAAAAAAATGCTCATCATCACTGGTCATCAGAGAAATGCAAATCAAAACCACAATCAGATACCATCTCACACCAGTTAGAACGGCAATCATTAAAAAGTCAGGAAACAGCAGATGCTGGAGAAGATGTGGAGAAATAGGAATGTTTTTACACTGTTGGTGGAAGTGTAAATTAGTTCAAGCATTGTGGAAGACAATGTGGCACTGTCTAGATCTAGAAATACCATTTCATATAGATAGTATCTAGAACTAGAAATACCATTTGACCCAGCCATCCCTTTACTGGGTATATACCCAAAGGATTATAAATCATTCCACTATAAAGACACATGCACATGTATGTTTATTGCAGCATTATTCACAACAGCAAAGACTTGGAACCAACCCAAATGTCCATCAATAATAGACTGGATAAAGAAAATGTGGCACATATAACACTATGGAATGCTATGCAGCCACAAAAAAGGACAAGTTCATGTCCTTTGCAGGGACATGGATGAAGCTGGAAACCATCATTCTCAGCAAAATATCACAAGGACAGAAAACCAAACACTGCATGTTCTCACTCATAAGTGGGAGCTGAACAATGAGAACACATGGACACAGGGAGGGGAACATCACACACTAGGGCCTGTTGGAGGGTGGGGGGCTGGGGGAGGGATAGCATTAGGAGAAATACCTAAGGTAAATGATGAGTTGATGGGTGCACCAAACCAACATGGTACATGTAACAAACCTGCAAGTTGTGCACATGTACCCTAGAACTTAAAGCATAATAAAAAAATTTAAAAATAGGCACCAGGGACCGATCCTGGAGAAACAGAGATATGTGACCTTTCAAACAGAGAATTTAAAATGGCTGTGTTGAAGAAATTCAAGATAGCACAGAGAAGGGTTTCAGAATTCTATTAGATAAATTTAACAGAGATTAAAATAATTTAAAAGAATCAAACAAATTCCAGGGTTTAAAAATGCAATTAACATACTGAAGAATTCATCAGAGTCTCTTAATAGCAGAATTGATCAAGCAGAAGAAAGAATTAGCGAACTTGAAGACAGGCTATTTGAAATACACAGTCAGAGGGGGCAAAAAAAAAAAAGAATAAAAACAATGAAGTATGCCTACAAGATCTATAAAATAGGCTAAAAAAGGTAAATCTCAGAGTTACTGACCTTAAAGAGGAGGTAGAGAAAGAGGTAAGAGTAGAAAGTTTATCCAAAGGGGTAATAACAGAGAACTTCCAAAACCAAGAGAAATCAAATTCCACATTCAAATACAAAAAGGTTGCAGAACATGAACGAGGTTTAACTAAAAGACTACCTCAAGGAATTTAATAGCTACTTGACAAAGATCAAGGATAGAGAAAGGACAGTAAAAGCAGCAAGAGAAAAGAAACAAATAACATACAATGGAGGTCCAATAAGACTTTTCAGTGGAAACCATACAGGCAAGGGAAGAGTGGCATGACATATTTAAAGGGCTGAAGGAAAAATTGTTTTTTTTTTTTCTTAGAATAAAACTTTTCCCTACTCATCTGACAAAAGGAAAAGTTTTATTCTAGAATAGTATATCTATTGAAAGCATCCTTCAAGCTTAAAGGAGAAATGAAGACCTTCCCAAACAAACAAAACCTGATGGATTTCATCACCACCAGACCAGTTCTACAAGAAATGCTAAAAAGAGTTCTTCAATCTGAAAGAAAAGGATGTCAATGAGCGAAAAAACTTATCTGAATATACAAAACTCACTGATAATAGTAAACACACAGAGAAACACAGAACATTATAACACTATAATTATGTTGTGTAAAGTATTTTTATTTTAAATAGAAAGAAAAAATGATGAACCAATCAAAAATAATAATTACAAAAACACTTCAAGACATAGACAGTACAATAAGACATAAAGAGGGCTGGGCACAGTGACTCATGCCTGTAATCCCAGCACTTTGGGAGGCTGAGGTGGGCAGATCACAAGATCAGGAGTTTGAGACCAGCCCAGACAACATAGTGAAACCCTATCTCTACTAAAAATACAAAAAATTAGCTGGGCATGGTGGCAGGGGTGCCTGAAATCCCAGCTACTATGGAGGCTGAGGTAGGAGAATTGCTTGAACCTGGGAGGCAGAGGTTGTGGCGTGCCAACATTGTGCCACTGCACATTAGCCTGGGCAACAGTGCAAAACTCCATCTCAAAACAACAACAACAAAAAAAAAGACATAAAGAGAAACAACATAAGGTTAAAAAGCAGGGGATAAAGTTAAAGTGTAGAGGTTTTTTATTAGTTTTCTTTTTGCATGTTTGCTTGTTTATACAATCAGTGTTAAGTTGTCATTAGCTTAAAATAATGCACTATAAGATACTATTTGCAAGCCTCGGGGTAACTTCAAATCAAAAACCACCAGGGATACACAAAAAATAAACAGCAAGAAATTAAATCATATCGCCAGAGAAAATCATCCTTACTAAAAGGAAGGCAGGAAGGAAGGAACAAGGAAGAGTAAACCACAAAACAACCAGAAAACAAATAATAAAATGGCAATAGTAAGTCCTTACTTATCAATAACATTGATGGCAAATGTACTAAACTCTCCAATCAAAAGACATAGACTGGCTTAATAGATTAAAAAAAACAAGACCCAATGTTCTGTTGCTTACAAGAAAACATACTTCATCTGTATATAAAGATTCACATAGACTGAAAATAAAGGGATGGAAAAAGATATTCCATGACAAGAAAACCAGAAAAGAGCAGGAATAGCTATACTCATATGAGGCAAAATAGGTTTCAAGACATGAACTGTAAGAAGAGACAACAGGGCCGGGCGCGGTGGCTCAAGCCTGTAATCCCAGCACTTTGGGAGGCCGAGACGGGCGGATCACGAGGTCAGGAGATCGAGACCATCCTGGCTAACATGGTGAAACCCCGTCTCTATTAAAAAATAGAAAAAAACTAGCCGGGCGAAGTGGCGGCGCCTGTAGTCCCAGCTACTCGGGAGGCTGAGGCAGGAGAATGGCGGGAACCCAGGAGGCAGAGCTTGCAGTGAGCCGAGATCGCGCCACTGCACTCCAGCCTGGGCGACAGAGGGAGACTCCGTCTCAAAAAAAAAAAAAAGAAGAGACAACAAATGTCATTAATGATAAAAAGATCAATTGAGCAAGATGATATAACAATTGTAAACATAAATTCATTCAACACAAAAGCACCCAGATGCATTAAGCAAACATTATTAGAGCTAAAAAAGAGAGATAGGCCTCTATACAACAATAGCTGTAGACTTCAAATCCCTACTTTCAGCATTAAACTAACCTCCCAGAGAGAAACTCAACAAGGAAACATTGGACTTAATCTGTACTTTAGAACAAATGGACCGAATAGATATTTATAAAACATTTCATCCAACAGCTGCAGAATACACATTCTTCTCCTCAGTATATGGATTATTCTCAGAACAGACTATATGTTAGATCACAACAAAAGTCTTATAACATTTAAAAATTGAAATAATACCAAGCAACTTCTCTGACCATGATGGAGTAAAATTAGAAATCAACAAGATGTTTGGAAACTACACAAATACTTGGAAATTAAACAATATGCTCCTGAATGACCAATGGGTCAATGAAGAAATTTAAAAATTGAAGTTTCTTGAAACAAATGACAATGGAAATGCAACATACCAAAACCTGTGGGATACAGGGAAAGCAGTGCTAAGAGAGAAATTTATAGCTATAAGTGCCTACATCAAAAAAGAAGAAAAACTTCAGATAAGTAACCTAAGGGGGCATCATTGAAAAGGCATCTAGAATAGCAAGAGCAAAGCTGAACCCAAAATTAGTAGATGAAAAGAATAAACATCAGAGCAAATATAAATAAATTTGAAATTTAAAAAAAATAAAAAAGATCAACAAAATCCAAAGTTTTTTTCAAAAAAAAAAAAAAAAAAAAGCCAGGCGCGGTGGCTCACGCCTGTAATCCCAGCACTTTGGGAGGCCGAGGCGGGCGGATCACGAGGTCAGGAGATCGAGATCACAGTGAAACCCCGTCTCTACTAAAAATACAAAAAATTAGCCAGGCGCGGTGGTGGGCGCCTATAGTCCCAGCTACTCGGGAGGCTGAGCCAGGAGAATGGCGTGAACCCGGGAGGTGGAGCTCGCAGTGAGCCGAGATTGCGCCACTGCACTCCAGCCTGGGCGACACAACTAGATTCCGTCTCAAAAAAAAAAAAAAAAAGATAAACAAACTTGACAAATCTTTAACCAGACTAACTAAGGAAAACAAGGACAAGACCCAAATAAATAAAATCAGAGATGAAAAGGACGTATTACAGGTGATACTGTAGAAATTCAAAGAATCATTAGTAGCTACTATAAGCAACTACATGCCAATAAATTGGAAAATCTAGAGGAAATTGATAAACTCCTAGACACATACAGCCTACCAAGATTGAACCAAGAAATCCAAAACCTGAACAGAACAATAACAAGTAATGAGATCAAAGTCATAATAAAAAGTCTCCCAGAAAAGAAAAGAAAAACCCAGCACCCAATGGCTTTACTGCTGAATTCTACCAAGTATTTAAAGAAGAACCAATACAAATTCTACTCAAACTATTCAAAAAGATAGACTAGGAGACAATACTTCCAAATTGATTCTACAAGGCCAATATCACCCTGATACCAAACAAGACAAAGGCACATCGAAAAGAGAAAACTGCAAGTCAGTATCTCTAATTGATACTGTTGCCAAAATCCTCAGCAAAATACTAGCAAATGGAATTGAACAATAGAATAAAAAGATCATTCATCATGACCAAGTGGGATTTATCCCATGGATGGAAGGATGGTTCCACATATGCAAATCCATCAATGTGATACATCATATCTACAGAATGAAGGACAAATCCATATGATCTTTTCAATTGATACTGAAAAAGAATTTTCTAAAATTCAACATTTTTCATGATTAAAAAAACAACTCAAAAAACTAGAAGGAACATACCTAAACATAATAAAAAGCTATATAGGACAGACTCACAGTTAGTATCATAATAAATGGGGGAAAACTGAAAGGCTTTCCTCTAAAATCAGGAACATGCATGGATGCCCACTTTCACCACTGTTATTCAACATAGTACTGGAAGTCATAGCTAGAGCAAATAGAAAAGAGAACGAAATAAAGGGCACCCAAATTGCAAAGGAAGAAGTCAAATTATCCTTTTGTGCAGATAATAGTGCCTTATATTTGGAAAAAACCTAAAGGTTCCACCAAAAAGCTATTAGAACTGATAAACACATGCAGTGAATTTGCAGGATACAAAATCAACATACAAAACTCAGAAGCATTTATGTATGCCAACAGTGAACAATGTGAAAAATACATTTAAAAATAACTAAAAGGGTATAACCAGATTGTTTGTAACACAAAGGATAAATGCCTGAAGGTATGTATACCCCATTTTCCATGATGTGATTAGTATGCATTGCACGCCTGTATCAAAATATCTCATGTAACCCATAAATATATACACCTACCATGTTCCCAACAAAACTTTAAAATTAAAAAAGAAGGAAATTCTATAATTTGCAACAACATAGATGAACTTTGAGGACATTGTCATAAGTGAAATAAGTCTGTCAAACAAAGACAAGTACTGCATGATTCCACTTACATGAAGTATGTATAATAATTACTTTCATAGAATCAAAGAGTGAAATGGGGGATTGCCAGGATCTGCATGGGGAAGGAAATGAAGAGTTACTAGTTAATGGGCATAAAGTTTCAGTTAAGCAAGATGAATATATTCTAGAGACCTGCTGTACAATTTGTACCTATAGCAAAAAACACTGTAGTGTACAGTTAAACATTTGTTAAGAAGGTAAATCTCATGTTAAATATTCTTACTACAATAAAATAAAATATAAAAAATATATATTGTGTATATATGGCATATATATATGGTGTGTGTATATACATATATATACACACACACACACACACACACACACACACACACATATATATATAATGGAATCTTTTTCCAGGTATGCAATGTGAGTCAACATTCAATACTTAATGTAATTTATTTTATCAAGAAACTGAAGAAAAAAGTCATATAATCATATCAATTGACACAGAAAAAGTATGACAAAATCCAATACCCATTCATTGTTTTTAAAAATGTCATCAAGTCAAGAAAGAGGGATATTACCTCAACTAAATAAAGAACATCTACAAAAAGCTTATAGCTAACATACTTATTATAGAAAGACTGAGTACTTCCCCCATTAAGATCAGGAAAAAGGAAAGTATGCTTCTCTCACCACTGTAATTCAACATATGGTGGAAGTTCTAGCAACTGCACTCAGCAAAAAATATAAAGGCCTACAAATTGAAAACAAAGAAATAAAACTATACTGTTTGCAAATAACATGATTATATATGTAGAAAACTCCAAGCAATCTACAAAAAAATGAAAAAGTCTCCTAGAACTACTAAATGAGTTCTGCAAAGTCAGAAGATGCAAAATCAATGTGCAAAAATCAGTTGCATTCTTATTTCATAAAAATGAATATGCAAAAACAGAAATTTAAAAGACAACAGCAAAACTCCTGAAACTAATAAGTGATTGTATAAGGTTGCAGGATACAAGGTTAATATACAAAAGTCAATAATTTTCTTATATACAAGCAATGAGCAAGTGGAATTTGAAATTAAAAACATAATGACGTTTACATTAGCAGCCACAAAAATAAAATTTGTGCATATAAATATAACAAAATACGTACAAGGTCTATATGAGAAAAAGTCCAAAACTCTGATGAAAGAAATGAAAGTAGAACTAGAGAAATACTCCATGTTAATGGATAGAAGACCCAATATCATAAAAATGTCAGTTCTTCCCAATGTCATTTATAGATTCAATGCAATCCTGATCAAAATCCCAGCAAGTATTTTTTTTTTTTTTTTTTGGATATTGGTTGGTTCTCACACAGCCATAAAACAATATCCAAGAACAGGTAATTTATAAAGAAAAGAGATTTAATTTACTGACAGTTCTGGATGGCTGGGGAGGCCTCAGGAAACTTAGAATCATGGTGGAAGGGGAAGCAAGACCTTCTTCACATGGTGGCAGGAGACAGAAGGGCAAGTAAGGGAAATTCCAGACACTTATAAAACCACCAGATCTTGTGAGAACTCACTCACTATTATGAGTAAAGCACAGGGAAAACTGCCCTCATGATCCAATCACCTCCCTCCCTCCACACATGGGAATTACAGGTCCTTCCCTCAACATGTGGGGATTACAATTTGAGATGAGATTTGGGGGGAGACACAGGGTCAAACCATATCATTCCACCCCTAGCCCCTCCCAAATCTAATGTCATTTATACATTTCAAAACCAATCATGCCTTCCCAACAGTCTCCCTAAGTCTTAACTCATTCCAGCACTAACTCAAGAGTCTAAATCCAAAGTCTCATCCGAGACAAGTCCCTTCTGCCTATGAGCCTGTAAAATCAAAAGCAAGTTAGTTCCTTCCAAAATACAATGGGGGTACAGGCATTGGGTAAATGTGCCCATTCCAAATGGGAGATATTGGTCCAAACAAAGGGGCTACAGGTCCCATGCAAGTCCAAAATCCAGAAAAGCAGTCATTAAATCTTAAAGCTCCAAAATAATCTCATTTGACTCCATGTCTCACATCCAGGGCACACTGATGCAAAGGGTGGGCACCCATGGCCTTGGGCAGCTCCACCCCTGTGGCTTTGCAGGGTGCAGTCCCCCACCCTAGCTGCTTTCACAGCTGGTGTTGAGTGTCTGTGGCTTTCCCAGATGCATGGTGCAAGCTGCCTGTGAATCTACCATTCTGGGGTCTGGAGGACAGTGACCCTCTTCTCACAGCTCCACTAAGCAGTGAACCAGTGGGGACTCTATGGAGTGGGGGCTCAAACCCCACATTTCCCTCTGCACTGCCCTAGCAGAGGCTCTCCATGAAGACTCCACCCCTGCAGCAAACTTCTGCCTGGACATCCAGGCATTTCCATACATCCTCTGAAATCTAGGCAGAGGTTTCCAAACCTTAATTCTTGACTTATGTATACCTGCAGGCCCAACCCATGTGGAAGCTGCTAAGTCTTGGGACTTGCACCCTCTGAAGCAATGGCCTGAGCTGTACATTGGCCCCTTTTATCCACAGCTGGGACACAGGGCGTCAAGTCCTGAGGCTGCACAGAGCAGTAGCATGGTCCTGGGCCCAGCCCAGAAAACCATTTTTCCTCCTAAGCCTCCAGGCCTGTGATGGGAGGGGCTGCTATGGAGATCTCTGATGTGCCCTGGAGATATTTTCCCATTGTCTTGGTGATTAACATTTAGATCCTCATTACTTATGTAAATTTCTGCAGTTGGCTTGAATTTTGCCCCAGAAAATGGGTTTTTCTTTTCTACCACATGGTCATGCTGCAAATTTTCCAAACATTTACACCCTGTCACCTCTTGAACACTTTGCTGCTTGGAAATTTCTTCTGCCAGATACCCTAAATCATCTCTCTCAGTTTCAAAGTTTCACAGATCTCCAGGACAGGGGCAAAATGCCACCAGTCTCTTTGCTAAAGCATAGCAAGAGTGATCTTTACTTTAGTTTCCAGTAAATTTATCTCCATCTGAGACAACCTCAGCTTGGACTTCATTGTCCACATCACTATCAGCATTCTGGACAGAACCATTCAACAAGTCTCTAGGAAGCTCCAAACACTTCCACATCTTCCTGTCTTCTTCTGAGCCCTCCAAAGTATTCCAATCTCTGCCTGTTACCAAGTTCCAAAGTCACTTTCACATTTTCAAGTATCTCTATAGTAGTACCCCACTTCTGGTACCAATTTACTGTATTAGTCCATTCTTACACTGCTATAAAAAAATACCTGAGACTGGGTAATTTATAAAGGAAAAAGGTTTAATTGGCTCACAGGCTATAGAGGTCTCAGGAAACTTATAATCATGGCTGTAGGAAAAGGGGAAGGAAGGACCTTCTTCACATAGTGGCAGGAGAGAGAAGGGCAAGCAGAGGAAATGCCAGATGCTTATAAAACCATCAAATCTCATGAGAACTCAACTGCACAGTATCACAAAAACAGCATGGGGGAAACCACCCCCATGATCCAATCACCTCCTCCCTCCACACTTGAGGATTACAATTCAAGATGAGATTTGAGTGGGAATACAGAGCCCAAACCATATCAGATATTGACAAAATGATTATAAAGTCTATGTGAAGAGGCAAAAGACCCAGAATAGCCAGTACAATATTGAATGAGAAGAACAAAGTTGGAGGACTGACATTACCAGACCTCAAGACTTATATAAACCTACAGTAATTAAGACAGTATGATATTGGCAAAAGAATATATAAATATAATAGATCAATAGAATAGTATAGAGAGCCCAGAAGCAGACCCTCATAATATAGTCAACTGATCTTTGACAAAGGAGCAAAGGCAATAAAATTGACAAAAGATAGTATTTTCACCAAATGGTGTGGAACTGGACATAAAAAGAAACGAATCTAGACACAAACCTTACACCCTTCACAAAAATTAATGCAAAATGGATCACAGCCCTGAATGTAAAGTGTAAAACCAGAAAACTCCTAGAAGATAACATAAGAGAAAAAATCTAGATGACCTTGTGTTTGGTTATAACATTTTAGATATGACACCATAGGCAAGATATATGAAAGAAAAAAATGATACATTAGAGTCCATTAAAATTAAAATTTTTTTGCTTTATGATACACACTGTCAAAAGAATGAAAATATAAGCCACAGACTGGAAGAAAACATTTCCCCAAGCTATATCTGGTTAAGGAATGTTATCAAAAACATACAAAGAACTCTTAACAATAAGAAAATAATGAGTTATTTTCATGTAACATGGGCCAAAGAACTTAACAGACAACTCACCAAAGAAGAAACACAGATGGCAAAGAAGTATATGAAAAAATGCTCTACATCATATGTTATCAGGGAATTGCAAATTGAAACGACAATGAGATACCATTATATATCTATTAGAATGACCAAAATCCAGGACCCTGACAATACAATGCTAATGAGGATGTGGAGCAACAGGAGCTTTTATTCACTTATTGGTGAGAATGCAGAGTGGAACAGCCACTTGAGAAGACAGCTGGGCAGTTTCTCACAAAACTAAACATACTTTTAACATATAATCCATCAATCTCACTCCACGCTATTCACTCAAAGGAGTTGAAAACATATATCCACACAAAAACATGCACACAGACATTTATAAAAACTTTACTTATAATTGCTAAAACTTGGAAACCACCAAGATGTCCTTCAATAGGTGAATAAACTGTGGTACATTCAGGCAATAGAATATTATTCAGGGCTAAAAAAGAAATGAGCTATCAAACCATGAAAAGACATGAGTAAAATTTAAAAGTGTATTACTAAGTGAAAGAAGCCAATCTGGAAATCTGGAAAGGCTACATAGTATGTGATTTCAACTACAGTCATGTACCACATAACATCTTGGCCAATGACAGAATGCGTATATGACAGTGGTCCCGTAAGATTATGATGGAGCTGAAAAATTCCTATTGCATAGTGACATCATAGCTGTTGTAACATTGTAGCACAATACATCACTCAGGTGTTTGTAGTGATGCTGGTGTAAAGAAACGTACCGCACTATCAGTTGTATAAAAATATAGCCCAGTTATGTACACTACATAATGCTTGATAACTAAAAACTATGTTACTGATTTGTGTATTTAATATACTATATTTTATTGTTATTTTATAGTATACTTCTTCTACTTATAAACAAAGTTAATTGTAAAATAGCCTCAGGCAGGTCCTTCAAGAGGTATTCCAGAAGAAGGAATTGGTATCAGAGGAAATGACAGCTTCATGTATGTTATTGTTCCTGAAGACCATCCAAGTGTGGAGGTAGAAGGCAGTGATATTAATGATCGTGACCCTGTGGAGGCCTAAGCCAATATGTTTTCTTGTGTCTTAGTTTTTTAAAAAAAGTTCTAAAGTTAATAAAAATAGAAAAAGCTTATAACGATATAAAGAAAGAAAATATTTTTGTTCAGCTGTACCATGTGTTTATGCTTTAAGTATTATTATGAAAGGGTCAAAAAGGTTTAAAAACTAAAAAGTTTATAAAATAAACACGTTACTGTAAACTAAGGTTAACTTTTTTTTTTTTTGAGACAGAGTCTCACTCTGTTGCCCAGGCTGGAGTGCAATGGCGTGATCTCGGCTTGCTGCAACCTCCGCCTCCCGGGTTTAAGCAACTCTCCCACCTCAGCCTCCCGAATAGCTTGGACTACAGGTGTGTGCCACCATGCCTGGCTAATTTTTGTATTTTTAGTAGAGAGGGGGTTTCACCACGTTGGCCAGACTGCTCTCAAACTCCTGACCTCAAGTGATCCACCCATTTCTTGGCCTCCCAAAATGCTGGGATTACAGGCATGAGCTACCACACCTGGCCAGGTTAAACATTTTTTTAGCAATTTGGTGTGTAGCTTAAGAGGACAGTGTTTATAAAAATCTACAGTAGTGTATAGTAATGCCCTAGGCCCTCACATTCACTCACCACTCACTCACTGACTCACCCAGAGCAACTTCCAGTCCTGCAAGCTCCATTCTTAGTAAGTCCCCTATACAGGTGTACTATTTTTTCTTTTCTTTCTACTGTACTTTTTCTGTTTATGTACACAGATACCATCATATTATAATTGCCTACAGTATTCAGTATGGTAATATGCTGTACAGGTTTGTAGCCTAAAAGCAATAGGCTATCATATAGCTTAGTTGTGTAGTAGGCTATGTCATCTAGGTTTGTGTAAGTACACTCTGTGATGTTCGCACAGTGATGAAATTGCCTAATAACACATTGCTCCGAATGTATCTTCATCAAACTGTACATGACTTTCTGAAGGAGTCAAAGCTATGGAGACAGTAAGAATGATAAGTGATTTCCGGGGTTGTGGGGAGATAAGGTAGAGCACAGAGGATTTTTAGGGCAGTGAAACTACTCTGTATAATACTATGATGATGGATATATGTCATTATACATCTGTCCAAACCTTTAGCATGGACAACACCAAGAATGAAACCTAAAGTAAACAACTGACTTTGAGTGATTATGATGTGTCAATGAAGATTCATCATTTGTGATAAATGGACCACTCTGGCTAGGCATGTTGATAATGAAGGAGGTTGTGCATGTGTGGGGACAGAGGGTATATGGGAGATCTCTGTACCTTCCACTCAATTTTGCTGTGAATCTAAACCCGCTCTAAAAAAAAATAAAGTCTTAAAATGAAACACAATAGCATTCATAATTACTCCAGAGAAAATTAAATCCTTATGTATACACTTACTAAAACATGTATAGGATATATATGTTAAAAATTACAAAAAGCTGATGAAAGAAATAAAAGACCAAAATAAGTGAAGAGACACATGTGTTATGTTCCTGGATTGAAAAACTCAACACATTGAAGGTATCGATTTTCCCAAATTGACATACAGGTTTTACATAATTCCTATAAAAATCCCAGTAAGTATCTCTTTAGATACATATAAGATCATTCTAAAATTTATACAAGCCCTTAGAACAGTTAAAAACATCTTACCAAAAGAAGAATAAAGTTGGAGGAATCACTCTACCTATTATAAAGTCTTACTATATAGCTAGAATAATTATGACAGTGTGGTATTGGCAGAGGGATAACTACATCAATGGCACAAAGAATAGCTAGAGAAACTGGTAGTAGACCCAAAACAATATGGTTAACTGACTTATGAAAAAATTTCACAAGCCATTCAATCAAGGAAGGATGGGGTGGTTTTTTCGCCTTTTGTTTTAACAAATTGTGCTAGGTAAATTGGACATCTCTATGGAAAAAAAAAATAAATGAAGGTAGACCTAAATGTCATACTTTACACAAATATTAACTCAAAATGGAGCATGGGCATAAATCTAAAACTTCAAACTGTAAAACATTTAGAAAAAAATCATCAGGATCTAGTGTTAGTGGAAGAGTTCTAAAAGTGATCCATAAAATAAAAAAATAAATAAACTGAACTACATCAAAACTAAAAAATTCTGCTCTGTGAAAGACCTAATTAAGGGAACAAAAGACAAGCTACAGGCTGGAGACAATATATGTAATCCACATATCTATGAAAGGACTCATATCTAGAATATATAAACAACCTTAAGAATCTGACAGTAAAAACAAAAAAAAAATCAAATAAACTAACTGGACCACTCATACGTTGCTGATGGAAATGTAAAGTGCTACAGCCATTCTGGCAAACATCAGTGATCTCTTACAAAGATAAGACGTGTCCCAGTGATGAATTGTGCTGCCCCAGTAAAAGTAGCCACTATGCCTATCTCCATTCTGAAGATGTATCACTTCCTGTTTCAGCCTCAAATCAGCCACAGTGGCAGAAGCCCACAAAGTCAGAGGTGAAATTTAATAATGACCACTGCCCATTCTCTTCACTTGTCCCAAGAGGCCATTGGAAATAGTCCAAAGACCCATTGAGGGAGATGGACAGTATTTCCCAGAAGTAAATACAGCTCAGCTTGTACTTTGGTACAACTAATCGACCTTACCACTTGCACAATCAGCTAGCAAAGGTTATGCAGCGTGTGAACGTGATCATGGCAGAATCACCAGGCCTCATCACCATCTGCCTTTTAGGATATCTACTCAGTGCTGAATGTACAGGTTTGTTTCCTTTTTAAAAATACATTGAGTATGCTTGCCTTTTAGATATAGAAATATCTGATGCTGTCTTCTTCACTAAATTTTGATTACATGATTTGACAGCAATATTGAAGAGTCTAGCAGCCAGCATGCAGGTTGGTAAGTACTGGTTCTTTGTTAGCTAGGTTTTCTTCTTCATTTTTAAAACTAAACAGATCAACAATGCTTATGATGCATTTATGTTTAACAAACACTGTTCAGTTTATGATTTGGTCATGTAATTCCTGTTAGAAAACATTCATTTCTTTGGTTTAAAAAAATCAAAAGTGGGAAAACAAAGAAATAGCAGAATACAGTGAAAAAATTAACCACATTATTTTTTGTTTGGGCTTACCACTTTGAAATCAAAATAGGAAATGAAAGCACAATGGTCTTATTTACACAAAAAGTCTGATTTTAAGATACATGACATTTCAAGGTTTTAGAAGTATGTAATGAGGTATGTCTCTAATTTTTTAAAATATATATCTTCAATTTAAAGTTTTAGTTAAAACATAAAGATTAACCTTTCATTAGCAAGCTGTTAGTTATCACCAAAACTTTTCGTGGATTAGGAAAAAATCATTTTGTCTCTATGTAAAACATCTTGGAGTTGATATTTGGGGAAACACAATACTCAGTTGAGTTCCCTAGGGGAGAAAAGCAAGTCTAAGAATTGACATGAAGAGTAGGAAGTTAGCTAATGCAACATATATCACTTTGTTTTTTCACAACTAGTGACTTTATATATTCCCCAGAGGAAGGCATATGGGGAAGAAATTATCCCATTTGGACAAACAGCATGTTCTCACAGGAAGCATTTATCACACTTACTTGTCAACCTTCTAGAATCAAATCTAGTAGCTGACAGTACCAAGATCAGGGGTGCCAACCCTAAGCACCCCCAGAAAGCTGACTGGCCCTGTGGTTCCCACTCCAGACATGATGTCAGCTGTGAAATCAGACTGAAATGCTGAAATAATGATTACAAAAATACAGAGGTTAAACTAGCAAAGTGAGTAAAGTCAAGGGATAAAGAAAATTTGTTGGAAAACTCACAAAGCAGGACATAAAGCAAGGTCATTAGACATATCTCATTAGTGTGACATCTGGGAAGACAAAGGATCCAAACCCTTTCTTCTATAGAAGTGGGGAGATGATCAAGGTAGAGGGCTTCTGCCTCCTTGAAGACTTCAGATGCTGGGGAAAGGATAGATAAGAATAAAGATGAACCAGGCTTTTGGAGCAAGGGAAATAATGACTAGAGATAAACCTGAAGGGAAGTTAAATATATGATCCCCAGACAATACTAAGGAGAAAGGCGATGTGATTCTGCAGCCATTGTAGCCAGAGATAATAAGCCCTTGAGGAGGGGGCCAGGGGAATTTTTCTAAGGATGGACAGTATTAATGCAGCACTCTCTTCTGCTATTAAAACTCTCATTGGCTTCTAAAAGGAGTTTCTGTGAGTGATTTGCTGAGATGTTGCATTTTTTCATGGCTGCTGCCTTTAGGTATTATTGCAACAGTTTGGAATTTTGAAATTAAAACAGTTCTTCAAAACCAGTTTAGTTTTGTAAAGTGTATGCATCAAAGATGTCCTTCATTCATTCAGACATTACTGAGTTACAACTACAGTGCCAGGTACTATGTCAGGGTATTAGGGGTATGGGGACAAACAAGACTCCCTCTTTGATCTAAAGCACCATGAGGCCAGGTGAGAAGTTTTAATATAATGTGATAAAATGTGCACCAGTTACCAAGGGATCATAGAGAAAAGAACATATTAAATGGGGACACACTTGGTAGAGAGAAAGTATTTTCATCTGGGTCTAAAAAGATGAGGTGTTCTCTCTCTTTAAATGTCTGACATAAGGGCATTTTATGCAAAGAGGATCACTCATGTGCAAAGACTCAGATTTGCAAGAACGTGAGGTATTTCAGGAGTTTTGTATGGTTCCATATGGAGTATGACAAGTGAGGCAGGTAAACTAGGCAGAGCTGGTCATCAGATAATGAAGGCGTTAACCTAAGGAGACTGGGCAATAAAATGCAATATGGAGGTACCAAAGTATAAACATAAGGAGTATGACTGATGGCCGATTTAGGATGCCCAGTCTGGCAACACTCTAATGAAATGATAGCTGGGGAGGGAGGCCATACCCAGACTAGGAGAGAGCAGTCTTGAGACTATTGCAATTATCTACGGGAGACACAAAGGCTGGAACCTGAATAGTACCTGTACAAAAAAAGGGGGGAGTTCAAATGATATTAAGGAAGTAGAAGTGGTATGACTTAACCATCTGGGTATGGGAGGAGAAATGGCTAGAGCCTTGGGCATTTTGTGTTTGATGTGATTATGGGCCACAGCATAACGTCTAGGAGAACTGGCTCGTTAGTCTGACTGCCAGAGTCTGAATCCTGATGTTTTAGGATTTTAGGTCTGATGTTTTAGTATGTTACCTTGGGCAAAGCCCTTAGCCTCTATGAATCTCAGTTTTCTTCATTTATAAAAATAAGATGATAGTGCCTATCTCGTGGGACTTTTGGGAGGATGAAGTGAGATAATGGATGCAAAGTTACTGAGCACAGTGTCCAACACAGCAGAAGCATTACATATACATCAGCTATTACTGGCTACATTATGATAATCGGTTAGGGAGTTAGAAAGATAATCTGAAATTCAGGAGACATATCTGACTATAGATGAGTATTTGGAACTCAGTGTTCTGTAAACAGTAGTTACAGCCACGTGTGTGGGCATCTAGAGAGTGAGCATGGATACTGTGATGCCTAGTACAGTGCCTGGCAGTAGTGGTTGTATGCTCAGTAAATTTTGTTAACAGGGTCAGGGCCGGACTAGGGTGTGGTAAGCAAGGCCTATAGGGCATAAATATACTTGTACACCCCGAGAAGTGAGGACCTCTTAAATATTGTGCCCTACGTGCCTTGTTTAGTTCACTCTTGTCCCAGCGCTGGCAAGTATGTATAAAGTGAAAAAGGAAAAAGCTGAGGCTGGAGCCTGGGAGAACCTTGGACTCCTCAGGGCCATGGAGAGGAACAGGAGTTAATCAATTCAAGTGCTGGATGGATAACAGGAGTTACAGCCAAGAGGGGAACTGGAATAGAGTGATTATTATAAAAAGAGTTTCCTAAAAAGGGAGAGATCAACAATTAGAAAATATTTAGAGCAGCCAGTAAATACATAAACTCAAAATTATTCTTTAGGTCATTTCGGATCGTGACAATAGTCATTTCATTATATAAATGTGATTAAGGAAGGAAAAGAGCTACACAAAAGTTATTAAAGAGCTAAAGAGAATGAAGAAATTTAAAATGGAAGAAAGTAGGGCCACCATGAAAGGAGTAGGGAGAAAAAGAGATAACCAGCATATTGTCTCACTGATCCTGTCAACACCTGTGAGGTAGATATTCTTATTATACTACTGTTAAACCTATTTTACATTTGACAAAGTTAAGGTTCAGAGCTTATGTGACTTGTCCAAGGTCACAGGTCTAGAGGAGGCAGATACTTGATTCAAACCTATTTCTGTCTGATCTGATTCTAAAGTCTGTTTTTTCACTCAACCTCACTGTACAGTCAGTTCTCCCTGTGAGTTCCATAGCCACAGATTCAACTAACTGCGGATCAAAAATATTCAAGAAAAAAACGGATGGCTGCATCCCTACTGAATGTGTACAGACTTTTTTATCTTTCATTATTCCCTAAACAATACAGCATAACAACTATTTACATAGCATTTACATTGTATTAGCTATTACGAGAAACCTAGAGATGATTTAAAGTATAAAGGAGGATGTGTTTAGATTATATGCAAATAATAAGCCATTTTTACATCAGAGATGTGAGCACCCACAGATCTTGATATTTGCAGGGGGTCTTGCCACCAATTTTCCATGGATACTGAGGAACAACTGTAAATGGATGCAGGTATGGATGCTATTTAGGAGTGTCCAGGGCCAAATAAATGAGTTGCTGAGCAGAGAGGTGGGTGGAGGCTGTGAGGCATCAATATGTGGTGGCATCCATCTGCAGTTCGGTGATTTTTTCCTTTATAGTCCTTGGCTGTCTGGGAAGAGAAGGATGAAGGCAGATGGCTGCTCAGATTTAGGGACTAGGATTGCAGGATAGGCACAGCATTGCAAAGAAGTGAAGGAAACTGAGAAATTTGGCAAATGAAGAGTTGAAGAGAGGCCTGGCATGGTGGCTCACACCTGTAATCCCAGCACTTTGAGAGGCCCAGGCGGGCAGATCACTTGAGGTCAGGAGTTTGACACCAGCCTGGCCAACATAGTGAAATGGTGAAACCCTGTCTCTACTGAAAATACAAAAATTAGCTGGGCATGGTGGCGGGCACCTGTAATCCCAGCTACTCGGGAGGCTGAGGCAGGAAAATAGCTTGAACCTGGGAGATGGAGGTTGCAGTGAGCTGAGATCGCACCGCTGCACTCCAGCCTGGGCGACAGAGCAAGACTCTGTCTCAAAAAAAAAAAAAAAAAAGTTGAAGAGAAAAAGTCTAGGCTGAATTCAAAGACAAAAAGTGAGCCCAAAAGGAACCTGAAGGGCAGGGAAAAGCAGGGATGTCAAGGGACTAGAATACTCCATAAAGTGAACAGCTGCAACGAAAATAAGGGAAGAAAGTTTAGTTCATCTCCGTTGCTTTCCTTTCCTTTTTACTTTCCTTTATCTTCCTTTTTGGAGTTAATCAGGAAGTAGTCCCAAATACCCCAGAAAGTTCATCTTATAAGCCCTTGGTCCTCTTGAGATGGTATCAGATATATTGCTAGACCCTTGAAGAAAGGAACAACTCCAGCAACTTCTTGAGTCCCTGTTATTAATCTTATACACACACATATATGTATATACATGAAAACACACAAACACGTGTGTGTGTATACAGCCATGCATTCCTTAACAATGGGGACATATTCTGAGAAATGTGTCATTAAGCAATTTCATCATTGTGCGAACATAATAGAGTGTACTTACCTAAACCTAAATGGTATAGCTTACTACATACCTAGGTTATATGTACGTGGCCTATTGCTCCTAGGCTCCTAGGATGCAAACCTGTACAGCATGTGACTGAACACTGTAGGCAACGGCAACAGTGGTATTTGTGGATCTAAACATAGAAAAGGCACAGTGAAAATACAGTATAATAGCCTTACAGGACCACTGTCATATAATGTCATCACTGACCAAATGTCATTATGCAACAAATGATTATCATATATATATGATATATATATATGTGTGTATATATACATGTATACATGTATATATATTTATGTCATTATGCAACAAATGATTATCATATATATGATATATGTGTATGTATATGTATACGTGTATATATACACGTATACATGTATATATACACATGTATACGTGTGTGTGTATATATATACACACACACACACACACACATATACATACACAGAGAGAGAGAAAGAGAAAGAGAGAGAGAGGAGAGAGGAAGGAGGGAGGGAAGGAGAAAGATAATTCAGATAGAGACATCAATCCTAAAGGGTTCAGGAGTGTCTCTACAGACTAGGTAGATGTAGCTTAAAAAAACCACACCCTGAATTCTAGAGAGATGTTCAGATCACTGCAATTCCTATAACACTTGCCAACCAACAGTGCTGTTGATCTGAAATTGCTTTTTCAAATTAATGCAGTGGTTTTTCTTTAACATCTAGTCACAGACATTGGGGTCACATTTGCAGCTGGACCATAATTAGGCTTCTGTTCTTCAGGAGACATTTGTTCAAAGTCATTTGGGCAACCATATTCTGAAAACAGCCCAGCCAGGGTGATGGATCACCTTGCAAGGATCCGCAATGAGCTATTTTCAAGTGATGACAAAGTGTGAAGTTAACTGCTCATTTGAGAACTTTCTTTTTCATCCAAAGTAAATTCAAATACGATTAGAAATCTGACCTTTTATTACTGGAACTCTCCTAAAAGTAAAATTGAATTTTAATTCCTAAATCTCCATGTGTATACAGTACTGTGGGAACATTACAGATTTTGGCTCCATGCCCTAAAGAGAAATTGGCTTTGGGATTATTTGTATTTAAAACAAAGTCTTTCTTAAGAGATGTAAAATTTTCATGATGTTTTCTTTTTTGCTAAAACTAAAGAATTATTCTTTTACATTTCAGTTTTTCTTGATCATGAAAATGCCAACAAAATTCTGAATCGGCCAAAGAGGTATAATTCAGGTAAATTGGAAGAGTTTGTTCAAGGGAACCTTGAGAGAGAATGTATGGAAGAAAAGTGTAATTTTGAAGAAGCACGAGAAGTTTTTGAAAACACTGAAAAAACAGTGAGTATTTCCACATAATACCCTTCAGATGCAGAGCATAGAAGAGAAAATCTTTAAAAAGACACTTCTCTTTAAAATTTTAAAGCATCCATATATATTTATGTATTATGTTATAAAAGATAGGGAATCAATACCAAAACACTTTAAATATTACCATTAATTTGTCTTCTTTTATTCTTTATAGACTGAATTTTGGAAGCAGTATGTTGGTAAGCAATTCATTTTATCCTCTAGCTAGTATATGAAACATTTGAGAATGATGTGGGTTTTTTCTCTGCATAAATAGACAATATATTAAACTTTGCCAAAGAACCCAGAAAGATCAGTCCAACCCTCTAACCCAAATTGAATGGTGATATACTACAGGGTTATGCCAGTGTGGGAACTATTGCTGGTAAATAAGTTTAATCCTCCCTAGGTCTTCACAAAGAACATTGTTCCACCCCAGGAAGGTGGAAGGAAGAGACTGAAACGATTGTGTCTTAGGACCTGATGAAAGTTTGCATTCCTCAGTAAAATCAGAGAATGCTGATGGACTTAAATGTTTATAGCTTCCAAGTCCTCCTCATTATCATGGCCTCCAAACCTCTCCATGATTGCCCTTCCCCACCCTCCCCATTACCCTTTTTGCCTCCTCTGCTACTTCTCTCCTCGCACACTGGGCTCCAGCCACCCTGATCTTCCTGCCACTTCTTGCACACTCTAGGAATGCTCCCACTTTAAAGGCTTTATCTGGCTGTTTCTCTTATCTGGCTGTTCCCAACTTCCTGTGGGCTGGCTCCCTCACCTCCTTCAGGTCTTTGCCCAAATGTTACCATCTTAATGAGGCCTACCTTCACCATCTATTAATACTTCAACCTGTCCCAGTAGCCTTACCACTCCAGACACCTGTACAGTACCCCACTCTATTTTTTAACAGAGCTTTTCACCATCTAATGTATCATATAATTTCTTATTCATACTATTTATCATTTATTTTTTCCTACTCCACTAAAATGCAAGTTTCATGTTGGCAGGGATATTCAATTGTTTTGTTTATTGATATATTCCTAGCACCTAGAACAGTATCTGGAAAAGAGGTACTCAGTAAATATTTATCAAATGAATTGACCAAAAGAAGGAAAACTCAAAACTTTAATAACAACTAATTTTAAAACTACAATAACTTAAAATTCAGCAGTAGGATTTTGAGGGAGGGTAAGTTTCAAAGATTGACTTACCTAGGACTGTCTGCATAAATAAAAAGAAATTAATCCAGATATCAAATTCACCAACTTCCATCAATTGGAAATTCAATTCTATTTCCTACAGTTTATGTTCTGGAGATACTACTGGACACTCTTTTACTCTGGTAACTCATAATTCCTCTACTTTTGTTTTTAAATCATGAGAGAAAAATAGTTGACTCTGTTACATTATTTTATCTAACTTTTCTTGATCTTAGAAATGAATACTACCATGCCAACTTCTACTGAGGTGCCCCCTAAAGTTAGTCCAAATAGGTCTTTGTAATCTCCATTCCGGCAGAATTTAGAACTTTGAATCACATGATTTATTTCTAAAAGTAAACCCACGACTATTTTGCCCACCAAAAAATTCCTGACAATTAAACTCCTACAATCCCTTCATTGCTCACTCCTCACCCCCAGGATCATATTTTAAAGTTGGTCCCTTGCCTTTTGGGCCACATAGGTACGCTGTTTGCTATACCACAGGTATAGCTATCTGGAAAACATGGAGGGCATTATTCTTTCACTACTGCTTCGTCAACCAAAAAATAGAACAACAAAAACAAGAACAAAAAAGAAACAAACTCCCTGCCTCTTTTCACTTGCAGTTGAGATTCCTAACCACTACAAAATTAGCCTATGTTTCTTCTCGCACATAGTAGAAACCCAGGCTTCTCACTGCTGTGTTATTCTGTACCATCAACTCACCACATAGAGAGCCTGGTTGAAGAAGAATGATTGTAGAACCACATTACTAGCATCCGTCAAGGACTTTCCAGTTTACAAAAGGCCTATCACATTTAACCCTCACACCATCCTTGTGACCAAAGCATTATTAACTCCATTTCACAGGAGAGTAAACTGAAGCTTAGGGAAGTTAAAAGAACTGCCAAAGGTCACCTAGTTGGGGAGTCATGAAGCCCGGAAGAGAAGCCAAATTCTCTACTGCTCAACCCCTTGCTTTCACTATTACACCTCATGGCCTTCAAATCTAAATGCAGTTACTCATTAAACAGGAACCTGGTAGTCTTAAACAGGAATCTCTCACTTGGTAAGGTCTTGTCTCTTGTTGTATTTGACCCCAACTGTCTATGGCTTTGCCTGAACCCAAAGTACACACAGACACGAACCCAAAGGAGAACCAAATGTGGGATAAAATGACACTCATTTTAGCGACATGTCTCGGCAAATGAGTTCCTGTGTAGCTGGCTGAAAGCCCAGACCCTTTCAGTAAAACATCCTGAATAATTCACATTTGTTGGTCTATAATATAAAGGGCAAATGTAGCTCATTTTTAGGCCAATTCTGAACATCAATAATAATCAACCAGAGATAACAGATTTTGTTTTCATAGAATTGGAACAAATTGGAGTATCTGTGCAAAAGCATATCAGATCTAGGGGCAAAGGGGACAAGGTCTAATTTTTACAGCAAGCAAATTTTCCAGGGAGGGACTATTTATGATAAAGGGATATTAGTCTCTTAGTCAACAGAACCTGGATACACACTTCCGACAGAGAAGAGGGAGAACAAGCAGGAATCTACACACCACATATCAAGGAGATTTGCTCTAAAATATGACTGATAATTAGAAATTTCTCAGTTTCCCCCTTTTCCCTCATTCTTTGATTCTTCTTGTTATCTTTATCTCTTACTCCTTTGTTTCTCATATATTGAGTCTTACAGATCAAGCTCCCATTTTTTTCTTCAGGGATATTTTTCTAGTTCAAAGTGCCTACCATCTCCCTTCTGGTTCTATTCATCATTCTCTCCCGCAGCTCCTTTAGAAGTGTGGATTAAGGCAGAGCACTAAGAAACCAGACTTAAAGGTTCCCTTCTCATTCTGACTTTTCTCCTTTTGCCTATTCCTTCCTCCTGTTTTCTTACCATCAGTGTCTTCAAAGACTTTCAAGTACACAGTAAATGTAGAAACTTCAAGAAAGGCAGAATGAAAACATAACCAATGCATACATAAATAAAGCACACTGTGGAATCTTTTTAAATTCTGTATGATATATCGAATGCTGTCTCTCACATTACCTAGACTATTTGAAATCTAATTTATAGAACATAGACTATCTTTAAGCAGTAACAGATGCTTCTGATACCTTTTCTATTGTCTTGAACTATTACTGCATATGATACATCAAAGTTAAGTGACAATACAAGAAAGCAGATTCATTTGCTCCATGCCTAGGCTGTCAGTTCCTAAAGTGGAAACACCATATATTATCTAGCTCAGTTTGCTCTACAAGACCTGCAATAGAGCCTTGTGTGACATAGAGATAATACTTGTTGAAGCAATTAAATTTGACTTGGAATTAACTCTGCCATCATTCTACAAGGAAAGATTGAAAATCCTCACCCTGTTCTGATATAGTACATTTCTATACAAAAACGTCCTGCTCCATCTTCCCTTGCATTGCATAAACTATGTACATGCCTTCCTCAGGGCACTTTCCTAGGACAGTGTCAGCCTAAGGATCTTTGTTTGGGTGGCTTTTAGAAACTCAGGAAGACAGGAGCATCATATGCCTATAGGCAGCTGGCTTCCAGGTCAGTAGTTTTGCTCTGACCCTAAAATCAGACTCCCATCCCAATGGGTATCTACAGGGGAGGACTGGGCATTCTAAGCAGTTTATGTGCCAATTCAATTTCTTAACCTATCTCAAAGATGGAGATCAGTGTGAGTCCAATCCATGTTTAAATGGTGGCAGTTGTAAGGATGACATTAATTCCTATGAATGTTGGTGTCCATTTGGATTTGAAGGAAAGAACTGTGAATTAGGTAAGTAACTATTTTTTGACTACTCATGGTTCAAAGTTTCCCTCTGAAACAAGTTGAAACTGGAAAATGCAATATTCGTGTATCATAATTTTTCTTAAAAACGTACTTTCAATGCTCATAAACATTTCATTTATAGTTATGGTTTTCAGGATATGAGTTGGAGAAGCTATATTAAAATCAATAACAATATTTGGTAACTAATATTAAGTGATAATGATGTTCTACTCACTTATTAATCCTTAATACAACCATATGTGGTTAGTGTTATCATTATCCCCATTCTATGTAGATGAGAAAACTGCAACTCTAACATCCAAAAATTACAGAGGCACAAATGGTTTAGACAGGACTTAAACTTCAGTGTGACCAAAACCCATGCTTCTAACTACTATATTTAAAACTCAGAGAAAACTGAACCCAGAAAATTGAAATCATGACTAAATTGCTATCAACGTAGGTAGTGAAAGTCAATTAAGTGCAGAACTGGAGTATGACTGGCCAATTATCCCATATATTAGGAATTCTCCACATGTACAAACCACTTCATATGCTAAATTTGCTGACAAAATTCAAAGCTCATTCCTGAATTTGACTATATTGATTACATCAAAAGTATTACATAACAACCTTAGAATCCTTGCGTACCTTTTCTTCTCAAAGCCTAGACTGTTTCATTTTTCGAGGTTTCAGTAATTGGAGCAGTAAACCCATGTCCTTTACCTACTTGTTTATCACCTCCAGATGCAATATTACGGGTACTGTGATTGTGAAATGCACACAGTGCTAATGAGGAATTCACTTTCTACTCTGACACTCCAGAAGAATAGAGATGCAACCCTAAGGAAGAATTTAACACCACAGGCTACATGACTAAGGATAAAGAGTAGAAAATTAGCAGGACTCTATTAAGGCATTATAGCAATCCACCTGACAGATGAAAAAGGCATGAAATGAAATGAAACGTAGCAGCTACACTTGTCCTATTGAGATAGGAAAAAAGTCGCCTGTAATGTTGTTCAGAAATCCTTTCAGTACTAAAAAGAAATTCATTGACCATCTTCCTTTGGGCTCAAAAATTTCTTAGAAGGTAAGAAAAGGAAAAGGTGACAGGGCAAAGACATCTGAAAAGAAAGAAAAGACTGAATGAACTTGCACACCTGGCTTGGACTCCCATTCCTTTAGGTTTCCATTGTGGGGACAAACTAATGCCTGGGTTACCGTTCTTGAGAGTGTGTTAATTGATTCAACATCTCTGAAGTGCTACTTTCATCTGAAAGGTTATAATTTGAAATTCAGATTTACCTGGATAAATTTGATCTTGCTATTGTGGAAACCTCTAGAAATCCTTGGAGTAGTTACTCATTATCAGCTTAAATAATATAACCGTTGGAGCTGAGAGAATGAGTAACTCAATTAGTCTCAGTTACAACTGAAGGGCACATTGTGGTAAACTATAATTGAAAACATAAATATCTTTACCTAGTTTAAAAATAAAGATGCTTTAAAAGGAGAAAGGGAATAACCCTGAGGAATGTAAATAGAAGCACAAACTTTTACAACAGAGTTTACTACATGTGTGGCTATGTTCCACACAGCAAAAATGCTAAGTCTACAACTGACACAACTTGGATACTCTCATGTTCCCACATTTTGGTTTGGTCAGGGCTGTGCAGTTGTACTGCAGCCACCACCACTCCTGGCCTCTAAGGTATATTGATCTGACCCACCAATCTGATCAAGTTTTAGAAAAATATTTTCAGCCCAGTTAGCTCACAAACAAAATGAGAATTCCCACAAATTGCTCTTTATCTCAGACAATAGAAGAAAGCAACAGCAAAAGCATAAACAAATTACCATTTCAGTTTGTTGCTTCCAGTTAAAGACTAATTTCAACAGCTACTAGATAGCAGAGTCTATGGGGCATCTCGGCCCCAAGTCTTTTGTCGTATGTGGTCTTGAAAAAAAGAAAGGAGATTTTCATCAATACGTTTTTTTTGTTATCTTTTTCCCTTGTTCATCAGGCCCTTCACTGCGAGAGAGAGGTGTAAACATTCAGGGCATGCTTTCTAGTTAAAGAATATTAATTGGCTATTGGGTCCCTTAGGTTAGAATAAAGACCTCTGTATGATGTTCCCAGCTGTACATCAAATCCAAATATCTCTCAGATAAATGAAGGTCTGTAAGAATTTGGTCATTCCTGTCTCTTCTAAAGAGTAACAGAGGCATTTTCTCAGAATAAAGCAGAATGGAAAGAAAAAAATCACAAGCATGTAAACACCTTTTTCAATTTTCCAGCATGTCACAGACACTGCTGTCTTATTTGCTACATATTTCTGAGGAGTGAAAAAAGGAACTATGTTGAGTTTAGCTGAAGCACAGCATATTTTGTGGTAAACTTGTTAAATAAAACATCTTTTGTCCAAGCTTTGGTTGTCATACCAGTGGATAGATCAGGAAATATAAAGGCAGAATAAAATACAGCAGAACATACTAACATTTGTAGTAGGCATGAAGGGAATTAGAAAGTGTTTGTGTTAACATGGAGGGAGAAAAACAGATGCTTTGAGATGTTCTTCAAAAGATATTCTAGGCACTGAGACCCCCTTCAGGACCAGAGAGAGTCCATACCCACCACAGTACCTGACATATAAATGCTCAGTAATTGATAAATGAGTCCCATTCTAACTGTTCCTTAGGCCCTGCTCTATGGAACTCTCCCCTGGAAATCCTTGTGCCATTATTTTATTTCTGGAATCTTCAGCCTTTTAGCTGAGGGCAAAAGATTGCTGATTAGGAAGCAATATTTCCCACCTCCTGCACAAAACAAGCCAAAGATCAACAGCAGCAGCAACATACTGGGCCCTAAAGGGCAATGACAAATGTGGATAATGATACAGAGTTCTGGTTACTTCTTAGCCAATGACACAGAATCACAATTGAGAAAACACAGAGTTTATTCATTCCCATTGTGCATGCCCTGGACAAACCGAGCTGCACCTTTCGTAATGTATCACAATCTCATATTGACGGAACACTTTCTACAGGTAATGTTTGATTTGGCTGAACACTTTAGCATTGCTTCGTAGCAACAAAATGATAGCTAGTAACAAAAAAAAAAGATCCAGGGATATTACCACTGTTAGTGAGGAGAAAGGCCTTTAAATTAATTAATTAATAGGACCAAGTGCTATCTTTTTGGATCATGCCCTTAGTGGATTATTGGTAGCAAAGGTTAAAGCTCAAGCTGGTTCCTTTGTCCCCCCTGCCAAGAGTTGATTTGCCTCCCTTTATTTCCTGAAGTATCAGTAAGGACTAAGAGCTAATTATTACAGTTGGCTATGCTACCACATATAAAATAGAGTTTAAAAGTTTAGATTCGTCACTCAAAAATTCATATTCTCCAAAACCATACAGTCACTCTGTTAGCCTGTGTTCCCCCAGAAAAAAAAAAGTCACAAGCTTATTTATTAACATGTGCAATCCCAGGGGGCAAGAGAAAAGAACTGAAGAGTGAGGCAGAAAGGAAAAGAAAGCCAATAAGAGGATGAGTTATCAAACTACTCGTATCTAACTGCAATTGCTTGCTTAACTTCCTGGGACTGTCTCCAATAAGTCAAATTGGTCTCAGGTTAGTCCACCTGAATGGGAAGAAGAGATGAAAGAACTTGTCAGTATCTGTCTCTCATTGGTTAGAAGTTCGACTTATGGGGAATTAACTCCCTCACATATCTTAGTTGGCTATGCTTGGGTACCGAGAGGGTCATATGGCATCCATGCCTCAGCATTAACAGGGAAGCTTCAAGGCAAAAGACACCTAGTGCAGCTGTGATCCAAGGCAATTCAAGGATACAACCATAGGAGGTCGGTTGAAATCCACCCAGAGCTAATCACCACCATGCTGGAAAAAGACACAGGTGAAGCTGAGCAGAATGAAGGTGGTGCATAGGAGGTATCTAATGCAGTCACTCATTTCAAACTTTCCATGTTATGATTGCACTAACCACTGAGGATTTCTATTGAAAGTGTTACTGTTGTCAAACATGTACATAAGGGGAAAGATGTCTTACATTGTTTATATTCCTGTGCTGCTCTAGAAACAGAAATAGGCTCAAGAGCAGAGCCTGTTTTTCTTAATTCAGCAGGTCTAAGCTAACGAGTCCTGAAACATGCTACTTCCTGTTATTGGTATTGCATAGGAGAAACAAAAGGAAAGCACAGTAATTAGAAAATACAAAACAAGATGGCAGGAATCAGCCAAATATATCAGGACACACAATTATTGTGAATTGGGGTTAAACTAATCTATTAATAATGACAACTTTCAGTTTGGAGTTAAAAATTTAATTGTATACTGTTAACAAAATTGATACCTAAACTAAAATTACACTGGGAGGCTAAAATGAAGGGATGTGAAAAGAACTATCAGGTAAAAACTAACAAAAAGAAACTAGCAAAGCAATGTTAATATCAGACAAAATAGAATCCAAGAGGAAAATCATTTCAAAAGACAAGAGATATTTTTTATTAATAAGGGGAATTGCATAGGAGAGTAAAGAAAATGTGGGCCACTGGAATGCTTAGTACTAATGACATACTGGTCTTTGGTCTTCAGTTACCGTACAGGACCCTATTTCATTCTCTTATGTTTGATATGTAACCACCTCAGCCAGCTTCAAGTTGCTTTTTGGCCCTAATGGACTTACTAACGCTATAATTTCTTTTTTAAAAAATGTTTTATTTTAGGTTTAGGGGTACATGTGAAGGTTACATAGATAAACATGTGTCACAGGGGTTTGTTGTACATATTATTACATGATGTAGATATTAAGCTCAGTACCCAACAGTGATCTTTTCTGCTCCTCTCCCTCATCCCACTCTCCCCTGTCAAGTAGACCCCAGTATCTGTTGTTTCCTTCTTTGTGTTTATAAGTTCTTATCACTTAGCTCTCACTTACAAGTGAGAACATGCAGTATTTGATTTTTGTTCCTATGCTAGTTTGCTAAGGATGATAGCCTCCAGCTCCATTCATATTCCCACAAAAGACATAATCTCGTTCTTTTCTATGGCTGCATAATATTCCACGGTATATATGAACCACATTTTCTTTATCCAGTCTGCCATTGATGGGCATTTAGGTTGATTCCATGTCTGCTATCCTAACACTGTAATTTCTAAAGACTTCCAGGTTTTACTTTTATAGGTAACCTGTTAAACAGTCTAGCTCGGGACGCCAAGCAATTTCTAGAATAACTAAGCAATAGAAATTACACTTCAATTCAGAAAGGCAGTATCTACATGAGATTATGGAATTGCTGTTGCTTTTTGTGTTCACTGAAAAAAAATTAGTAAAACTGTAACTTTCAGAAAAAATGCTTGTACATATAGAAAACCCAAAGCATCTAAACAATTAAAATAAATAAGTATAGAAAGGTTACTGGATACAGAGTGAACATACAAATATCAATTGCATGTCTATATACCAGCAATGATTCAAAAATGATTTTATAATAGCATTAAAAATTAGATGCTTAGTAATAAATGTGAGAAAGATGTGCAAGAACTCTACATAAAAAATTATGAGACACTATTGAGAAAAATTAAGGCAAACCTAAATAAATAAATGAATAGGCAATGTTCATCAATTAAAGGATACAATACAGTAAACATATCAAATATTTACTAATGGATTCAATGCAATACCAAAGTGCCCAGCAGGCTTTTTTTGGTGGGGGGAGGTCGGGCAGGATTCATAAGCTAATTCTAAAATGCATATGGAAATGCAAAGACCCAAGTATAGCCAAGACAGTTTTGAAGAAGAATAAACTTGTACTACTTACACTAATAGATGTCAAGACTTATTATCAAGTTACATTTATTAAGACAGTGTGGTACTGACACAAGGATAGACAAATAGATGAGTGAAACACAATAGAGTGCTCAGAAGCACACCTGTGCTTATATAGAGGCTTGATTTATGATAGAGGTGCCAGTGCAGTAGAGAAGGGAATTGTTGATGTTTTCAATAAAAAGTGATAGGTCAATTAGATATTCATATGGCATGAAGTATAAAACAATAACATTTTATATTCATAACTTGCAGAAAGTAAAAATTTCTTAAAATACAAAAAGTGATCACCATAAAAGAAAAGATTGATAAACTGGACTATATTAAAACTAAGAACTCCTGTTCAGCAAAAGACACTACTTTGACTGAAAAGACCAGTCACAGACTGAGACAAGATATCTGCAATACAGACACCTAATAACTGAACCCCATACAGTGATGGTGGGAATTTAAGTTCGTACAATCATTTTAGAAAATTGCTTGGCAGTATCTACTAGATCTGAACATCTGATCCAGTAATTTCACTCATAATTATAAGCCAGTAAAAAGGCATGTTTATGTCACCAAAAGATATATACAAGAATGTTCATTATACTATTATACGTAACAGCAAAAAACTGGAAACAAACCAAATATCCATTAACAGTAGAATGAATAAATAAAAGCTGTAATAGTAATACAATGGAATACTACACAGCAATGTATACTGCTACACAAAACATGGATTAATCTCATAGACAAAATGTTAAATGAAAGACGCAGACGAGTACATATTGTGAACTTCTGTTTATAGTTCAAGAGCTGGCAAGAACTGTTTACTGTGTTAGAAGTCCAGGTAATGGTAACCTATAAAAAGGAAAAAGGGTGGAATGATTGGGAGGGAGCATCTTCTGGGGTATTGATAATGTGCTATGTATTGGCCAGTTTAGTGTTTAAACAGGCTCATTTACTTTGTGAAAACTTATACTAAAATTTTGTGTATTTTTTGAATATATGTTATACATTAATAAATAGGGTTTTTAAACCTGTAGTCTACGATTTAGTGAAAGTAGAATATCCAAACAGTTAGTTTTAAACCAATCCATTATAGTGCTACCACCATTTTTATGCCTTATTGAGCAGTTTATTTTACCTTTCTTTCCACTCTTAGTTCAAGGCTCCAAAATTTCTCTCCCCCATACACGAGTCAATATTTCCATGTACTTTTTAGAAATGCGTGTTAAATTATGCTGTTACTGTCTATTTTGCTTCTTTTAGATGTAACATGTAACATTAAGAATGGCAGATGCAAGCAGTTTTGTAAAAATACTGCTGATAACAAGGTGGTTTGCTCCTGTACCGAGGGATATCGACTTGCAGAGAACCAGAAGTCCTGTGAACCAGCAGGTCATAATCCAAATAAGAGTTTTTAAAGAAAATCTGTATCTGAGCCTTCAACATTTTAACAAACCTATATAATTTTAATTCCTACTTGAATCTGCTTCCTTTTGAAATCATAGAAAAGATCAGTAGCTTGAATTAGACCAATTAATTTTCTAGATTGCATCATAATTTAAACTATGTAATCATCTACAACCTGAATTCTTTTCTGTGTCCAACTTGTCCAATTTGTTCTCTAACATTTATGTCACAAAGCAATTAATTTGTGTGATTTCTGCATATATATTTGTAATTCATCAAGTCAAATCAATGTAGTAATACTATATCATAAAATATACACAAATAATTGAGTGGATAGGCTTCTAGTACAAGGACGGTAAGTTTGAAGCATGATTCCATCTGGGCTGGCTAGTTTACTCTGAGAAAGTTATTTTTTATTGTTGGGTCTGAAGCTGAGTTTACACAATTGGTGTCAGAATGATTCCGGCAATGAACTGTTTTAAGTTCTGCTAGGCTGGTCAGCACAATCTATACGGCTGTGAACAAAGCAATGTTTCCCAGTCATATCAACCATGCCACCATTTTAACAGCTGATTAGTGTATTCAGAGCATCTCTACTCCATGTTCGTATGGCTCTTATCTAAAGATGAAAGCAGTAGACACTTTTATGTTTTAAAAAATTTAGGCTCTTCAGGGTCAATTATAGTTGATAAATGAGGGGCTTTTTTTGAAGCAAACTAGATATAATTTCTTTTGCATTTCTAAAGCCTAATATCTTATTAAATTGGTACATTAAATCGTGCACCATTTCTCTGTAACTGGTTCCAGTACCTATCTCAGCACTATACCAGGCAGAGGAAATTAAAGAAAGAACCAGTGCCGAGACCAGCTTGGTCGGGGAGACCCTAACCCAGTGGCACTAGAGGAATGAAAGACACGCACACAGAAATAGAGTATGGAGTGGGAAATCAGGGGTCTCACAGCCTTCAGAGCTACGAGCCCCGAACAGAGATTTACCCGCATATTTATTGACAGCAAGTTGGTCATAAGACTTACTAAAACTATTTCTTATGAGAAATAAAGGGATGGGTCTGGCTAGTTAACTGCAGCAGAAATGTGTCTTTAAGGCACAGATCACTCATGCTATTGTTTGTGGTTTAAGAACACCTTTCAGTAGTTTTCCGCCCTGGGTGGGCCAGGTGTTCCTTGCTGTCATTCTGGTAAACCTACAACCTTCCAGCGTGGGCGTCAAGGCCATCACGAGCATGTCACAGTGCTGCAGAGATTTTGTTTATGGCCAGTTTTGGGGCCAGTTTATGGCCAGATTTGGAGGCCTATTCCCGATAAACCAGAAGGCAGGAATATATATCCTGCAACTAAAATGAAGAATCTCTAAGGCTTCGGGGCCTGCCCACTTGTCCTTCTGCCTGGTTCTTCACATATGCTGTCTCAAAGCTAGTCTACCTTGAGAGGAGCATGAATATGTGTGTGGGTGTGTGTCTGTGTGTGTATTTTAACCTTAAAAACCTAACTTCCAGTATAGACAGATGGCATAGTAGCTAAACCCTTACAAGCTCTTCTATGCTATAAAAGAGAAACAGAATTGAGAACCACCTCCAACTATTAAGTGTTATATTTGAATATAGCCTTAGCTTTAGCAGAACAAGTAGGCCAAACTTAAAATAAGCTTTTCTGCCTTTTCAACGATAATGGTCCCTTTTCTGTAGCCATTGTTGATCGTGTACATTTATACATAAGTATTTTGAACTAATTTCCTGGTTTCTCAACCACTTGCTGTCTTCACGATACTTTGTCGCAGCTGGTTGCTATAGAAATGTCTGTTACAAGGAATGTGGCTTGAAGGAAAGTGAGAAATGAAAATGAAATCTGAAGTGACTTTGTTTGACTACAAATTCCCATTCTGGTAGTCCCCAGTGTATCAATACATTATTTTTCTTCAGAAAATAAACGAACCCAAGGAAAAATGGTGGGCAGGTCCTGGTGAATATGACTGTGATAATTATATTAGCAATCTCTTTGGCTAATATTTGAAACCCAGGTAATTGAATCACAATGATCTCTCCCCAGAAAATAACATAAAATGCACCTTGGAATCTAGAAGGCATTTTAGTCTGCAAAAGAAACCTTCCTAATGATAAGCAGCAGAAGTCCCATTTACCAAATTGGAAAGTTAAAGTTACAAAGCATCAATCATCAGACTTCCATTCAGGGATGGCAACTGGGAGTAAGACTTTTTAGTAAAGAAACTAAACAGAAAGTCATTAGACTCTATAAAAGTCTTACCAAATTTGATTCTGGAACACCTATTCTATTTCCGTAAAGATGATGAATTCCAGAGCCAAGTGTTCTTTTCACGAAGGATTTGAAAACTGTCCATGAAAATAATGTAATCAACCTTTTAGCTTGAGATTCTATTCACTGATTAGATTTTTTTAAATACTGATAGGCCTGCTTCTCAGAAGTGACAAGGATGGGCCTCAATCTCAATTTTTGTAATACATGTTCCGTTTGCCAATGAGAAATATCAGATTACTAATTTTTCTTCTGTTTTTCTAGTGCCATTTCCATGTGGAAGAGTTTCTGTTTCACAAACTTCTACGCTCACCCGTGCTGAGACTGTTTTTCCTGATGTGGAATATGTAAATTCTACTGAAGCTGAAACCATTTTGGATAACATCACTCAAAGCACCCAATCATTTAATGACTTCACTCGGGTTGTTGGTGGAGAAGATGCCAAACCAGGTCAATTCCCTTGGCAGGTACTTTATACTGATGGTGTGTCAAAACTGGAACTCAGCTGGCAAGACACAGGCCAAGTGGGAGACTGAGATTATTTTACTAGACAGCCCTGTTGGGATGTGAGAAGTATTTAGGTAAGTTTCAGCACTAACCAATGTGAGAAAGCCTCCAGAGATGAGCAGCTGGTGAAAGAGAGGCCCAAATCAGCTACTATACAGGTCAGGAAGAATTTGGCATTAAGGAAATGCATAGCATGATTCCAGACAGGCAACTGGTCAACGACATGAAAGTCTGGAAGAAAGGTCACAGGGTACTACTTCAGCCTCAGCCCTTGCAAAAACTGGTGAGAGTTGGAAAGTCTTTAGGCCAAGAAAAATTGGATTATTTAAAAGGGGGTAAAGAAAGGGACTCAAGGAGGAAGGATTAAGGCAAGAACTAGGTTCCAAGAAACAGCATCAGAGAGTGTCTTGGTCTACAGCTATAGTTCTCGTGGTAGCATCAGAATCACCTGGGAATATGGAAATGCAAATTCTCCTACCCCCACCCTAGACCTACCAAATCAGAATATCTAGGGGATAGGGCCCAGCAATCTGTGTGCAAACAAGCACTACAGGTGATTTTGATGCACTTTATAGTTTGAAAACTAGGCCAGGTGCAGTGGCTTATGCCAGTAATCCCAGCACTTTGGGAGACTGAGACGGGAGAATCGCTTAAGCCCAGGAGTTTGAGACCAGCCTGGGCAACATGGCGAAACTCCATATCTATAAAAAAAAAAAAATATGTCAAAATTAGGTAGGTGTGATGACTCCCACCTGTGCTTCCAGCTATTTAGGAGGCTGAGGTGGGAGAATCACCTGATCCTGGAAAGTTGAGGCTGCAGTCAAACGTGATCACACCACAGCACTTCAGCCTGGGTGACAGAGTAAGACCCTATCTCAAAAAACTGAAAAAGAAAAACACTGGCCCAAAGGAAATGAACTTGTTACAGAAGCCAGGGTTCAAAACACCAAATGATGGACTTGTTGTACCTAGTCCTTCCAGTGTGCTCTGCAAACATTTCTCCAAGTGTGGTCTGCAAACAACCTACATATGTAGAATTACCTATGCACATTTTTCATTTAGCAACCACGAGCTACATTTGTAGCAAAATCTGGGTTGTAACTTAGCCTACAGCTAAAGCCTAAGAGATTCCATCTGTGAGAAGGAATAACCCACCTCTTTGGCCCCCCTCCCCAGGCAGGAAGCCAGGATGGTCTTTATATAAAGTTGTGCTGTCCAATAGGTAACCACTAGCCATATATGGCTATTTAAAGTTAAATTACCTACAATTAAGTGAAATTAAAAATTCAGTTCCTCAATTGCACCTGCCAAATTTTAAGTGCATAACAGCCACATGCGGGTACTAACTACTGTATTGCAGAGTGCAAGTGGAGACAGAACATGGTATTACTGCGGAAATTTCTATTGGATAGCACTTATAATCGTTTAGTCTAACTTAAAACTCCCTAGTTGCCACAGTCATGATTTGGTAGTAATTTCACGGGTTTCTCTACTGAGGTTTGAATCTCTGCCATTAGAGACTGATAACTTCAAAGACTGCAATGATCAAACTGGTAACAATTTAAGCCAGAATCAGGTAAATGTCTTGAGTTTTAACAGCACTGGAATTTTTCTGGGACTAGCTGTGTATCTATCCAGGATTCTTGAGAATGCCTGCCATTTTCCAACATAATGGATGTAAGATATTACACATATACCTGGGGATGGGGCAGTAGGTATAATTGCACAAGCATTGTGGAGAATGGTATCAAAGAGTGGCAGAACATCACAAGCAAGGTTTTCCCTTTCTTTTACCTTTGCTTTTTAAAAAGACAATATTTGCTGGACCTGATCTTATAGCCCATAAATGGGACACTGTACGTTCCTTTTTACCTCCTCTGTTTCTACTTAAATGCATCCTATGAGGGCTGCTTCCCTTACCCACCATAACCCCTTCCTTCACTCATCCATATCTTTGCTCTTCTTCACAATTCTGTAATATTGACCTTCTTTATGAACCTTTCCTGGAACAACCCCTCTTGAGTGCAAGCACTCTTATTATGCCTTCAATGTATTTAATATCCATGTATCTAATTCTAATTTTGTCATTTGCATTCTCATGTATTTTCATTCATTATGTGTCCAACTTCCATGGATAACATGGTTACAAAAAAAGATCCTACTTTATGACAATTATCTTCCTTGGGTTTGTGAGACATAGAACAGTGCTTACAGTGGGGGACCCAAGAACCCCGGAAAATATATTAGCTAAGAAGATAACTTCCGTTTTTAAAAGTCCAAGATTAAAAAAAAAAATGTATGCTTTGTGAGTTTAGCATTGTCTCCTTGTCATTCCAGAAATGAAATGGCAAATACATTTAAATCAGAACTAAAAAGGGGAACAGGGTATAAAGGCTCAGTTTAGTCACATAATTTCACTTTCTCACCCACCCTCTTTAAACCAGATGTTTGCCAATGTGTTAACAATGCAGATCTTTCCTGAAAGTTTAGTAACTCAAGCAGACACTTTATTTTCTTTTCAAGCAGAAAAGACTATGAGATGGTGGTTGTGGTTGTTCTGGGAGGGAGAAGATATAAATGATACACATCATTTCAAATTATGTCATGACCTTCTCACTGCACACTTATAGTTATTGTCCCTGTTGTCTTTTTGCTCTCAAGCCTAGCTAAGATCATTTGGAATGTTCAAGATCACTCATACATGCATGTGCACACATGCACGTGCACATATGTTCACTCCCTATTTCATCCATATGAACTAAGATTACTGACCTGGACAGATTCAAAGCACTAACTTTTATTCTCTTCCAAAGGCAAGAAGCTGAGCTACTTTCCAGAATAGTTGTGAAAGACCCCGTCATACTTCTGCATTGCTTCCTCCACACCACCTCCATCTAGTTCCTTATGAAAGGTTACTGGTTTTCAAAAATATGAGATAAATTGAGTGTATAAAAGTCATTTCTAGACAAAATGAAACAAACCAGAATCTCTCCTCATTTGTGGATGGGCCACCTCCACCATGTCATGGTTAATCTGCAGGAGGAAATACTAGATTTGATTGCAGATCAGACTGCAGCAAACCTGCTGTGACTAAGGCATCAAGAGAAAGCAAGCAACAGCTGGGGCTTCAGTGGTGAAAACATTATATATCTAGCTTTGAAATATGAAATACTATTTAGCAGTGTCACCTAGAAAAGAGTGTTTCAAAATGCTGATGCTTCATAAGAACCTTTCTCTTCAGAGTGGTTTCTTTTATCTTTCAAATTAGCCAGGGTGAGAAATAAAGCGATCACTTGGTGAAGAAATCTCACAAAGAACAACATAGTTCACTTTCATCTTGAGTAACGAACAGATTGAACAAACTAGAAATGTTTAGTCTGTTAAAGAAAAGGTGAGCTGTTTGCAAGAGCCACAAGGGAAAAGGGAAGACAGCTTCTTTGTGGACTTCAGGGTGAAAGTTGCAAGCTGGCAGGAAGATTCTGACCTCCATTAAGAAAGCCCTTCCCAACCAACAACCACTGGGTTGGTTGCGTAGGTTGGGCAGCGTTAGGAGCAAATGTTGATTGAACAAATGTTTGTCGGAATTGTTGACTTAAAGAGCTGTTCTGTCACTGGGGACAGGAGCGGCTGGATAGCCCCATTCAGGGAGAGGGCATTTGTTCACCTGGCGAGAGATCAGAGCAGGCTAAGCGACCGCTGGGATCCTGTCCGGCTTTGAGACCCTACAGAGCCATGTTCACCTAGCACGTATCCCGTCTGCGGTCGCGCTCCTTTCTTACCTTATTCCAGGGCTTTCACCTCAGCTTGCCAGGCTGGAGCCAAGGGCCAACGCAGCCGCGCCTTGCTCGCGACGGTAGCTTCCCAGGAGCCCCCTATGGTTCCGGAACGGCGCTGCCAGCCCCATTCTCTTTGCTACCTCCTAAAGCCAAAGGCACTGGCGGGCCGGGCCAACTTCTAAAGTCGCGCGAGATTAGAAGGTCTAAGATAGGAACCGCGTGAGGCCAATGGAAGGAGGTACTTCAGTTTCCCTCCAGATGCCCAGCGATGGGCTCAGAGCTCCTTGAGAACTCGGGAAAGGAAGCAGGGTCTCTGAAGAAATACTTCAGGAGTAGAAAGAGGAAGCTAGCGGGTTAAATGCACTACACAGGAACAGAAATGAGTTTTTCTTAGAGTAAGTATATGTCTAGAGGTGTAGTAAGCTAAAACAAGTCTTGAATTGCATACCGCTACGTAGGGAAAAAATGAAAGCCTTTGAACATTAGTGAAAAAAGGGAAACTGTAACGCCTGTATTACTAGATAGCTTTCATCAACAACTCAAAAGCGAGAGATTTGAAGAAGCAACAAAGCTTTAATTTGGTTTGGATCCCATGGCCATGACCCTGCCAGCCGACAATTCTAGGCATGCGCAAACTGGCCCCCAAAATTCCTCCCACATTTCCAAAGAACTATTTGGCCCTTTATGTGAAGTACCTGGTTTTTCCATTTTCTGTTTTACCATAGGCCTCAGTTCGGTGTGTGACATACAGTCTTCAAATATTTAACAATTTGAAGATGATTCTATCAGATTAAAAAAAAAAGAATACAATGGAAGCCAAGTGATTAAGCTTTCCTTATGCTCATATTAAGTTGTAGCATATGCATTTACCGATGGTTAACCGTATTAACCTACAGAAAATGTCCAGGGAAACGGTCTATTTCTTATTCTATTTTTGACCTAAAAAAAAAATCTTTAAAATGTCTTAGCAGTTTCCCCTGTCTCCACTTCCCTCAGCTTTGGTCTGAAGCTACCCTGTACAGCTAGCTACAGAGATTCAATCCTTTCTGTTGGATTAGGACACATCTTGGTGGCAGATAGCATGCAAAGTTATTATATGTATGAATCAGAACTTGTTTTTCCTTAGGGGCCAGGATGTTGCACTAAGGTCTTAAGACTATAGCAATATCTTCACTTGAAAAAGGTAGCCCTCTATTATTCCTATCTCAGATGATAAAAATTCAATTAAGAGAAATAAGAACATGACATATGTAACCTCACCTGGCTCTACAAAGCTAATCTGGACAGACATTTAAACAATTATCCTCTAAGATTATTTGATGAAATGCACTTCAATGACTAGTTAACCATTAAAAACCAAAGTGAGCATCCCATCTGTTCCCAGCCAAATGACCTAGAGCAAAGGACTAGGCAAACCACATCTGTGGGCATAGCAAGCTGTACATCACAGACAAATGAATTTGCTTTGTATATGAGTGAGAGCAAACACTCTTTATTGTAAAGCTTAGGTGGGTACGTAGGGAGAATAATGGTTTTGCTGAAATCACAGGGATTGGTTATGATGGAGTTAAAGGTCAGGAAGAGAACAAAAGGGTAAGAGCTGTTGTTCTGGGCTGGCATCATCAATGAAGAGCACAAATTCAGATGTGAATGTATATTTTGTAGAAGCATGTGTGTGGTTGGTGTGTGTATATATGTGTGTCTGAAAGAGGGAAAACAGGCTCCCATTAGACTATGACTAACAAAAATGTTTGACAGATTATAACTCAGATGCCTTACTCAGAGCATATGCCTTCCCATTTTCCCCATTATTCCCCAAAATGATGTCTTAAAAAGTTCTTAAAAAGAACTTTTCCTTGACCGAGCAGACATCTCATACCCGAAATAGCTAATATTTTGATAGCTATGATCCTGAATGACCAAACATTCCAAAACCAAGTAGTTTGTAATATCTTTAAATGCAAATATATTTTAGGCCTTTTCCTTGGCAAGGATGTTTGGTCAGGGGTTGGCAAAAATAATGCTCTTCAGACTTAAAAGAACACAACCGTATTTCTTAGCCATCCACCAGAAAGTAGTAGAAGCTCCAGGAAACAAGTCTTTGTCAGCTACATCATAATCTCTCTGCCCAGGGGCTGTGGATGTCATTCATCCTGGCCTAACTAGCCTACTGGGCTGAGAGATGTTCAATTTCCCCACTAATACACTAGCCAGAGGAGAAGCACTGTGATATCATTGCATGTTAATTCTTAATTCCAATTGCTTAAACAGATATGTTCAGTTGTAACTATCATGACCAGTATATAACAGTGTTGGCCAAGTTTTATTGATGCTGAAAATCAATTGGAGTTACAGTCAGACACATGGTCTTATGACCGGCGTACTTACACAGGGCTTTGCACTCAGACAGATCATGCATCTGGGGTTTACTGCTTTGCATTTTTGTTTTGTAACTGAAGTCTGATGAGCCAGCCAGAGCATGGGCTACCTAGGGACCTGAAACCCTGCAACCCCACTTCTCACCACCTCCCAGGGTGATTTCTCGACCCCCCACTCCCCTACCACCTGGTGCCTTAGCCAGCCCTGGCTCTCCCTCCAAACACCTGCCCAATGACCACTGCCACCCCATGGTGCCCAGACATACTCTCCCTCCTCATCCCTACCCAGCTGCCACTGCCACTCCTCTCCCCCGGTGGGGACATGGGCATAGGTACAGGGAGAGTTAAGGTTGGTCAGGTGCACATGCCCTATGCTGTCTTGGAAGGTTGCTTGGCCATGTGGCATCTCTGGACCAAGAATGTGCCACAGCACATTTGGAGGGTGAAAGGTGGGGGCACACCCCTTGTCCACCTCCATTTCAGGCATGGAACACATCCTGGCATGAAAATTGAGTCCCTTGGGAATCACGTCTCCACCTTGATTGGCACAGTAGGCCAGTGACAAGGGAAGATTAACACACCCTCCCCTGCTGGGACCCAGCATCCTGTGGCTGGCAGGCAGGGGATCCTAAGGACATGTGGGTGTTAAATTGTAGGGTGCACTTCCTGGACACCTTTGAGGGTCTGCACTGCCCCAGCAAATATCCCCATGCTAGAGGGAGCAAAATATTAAATGGCGAATTTAAAAAATGTAACATGATGGGTTGCAAAAGAGACTACAGAGGAAAGAAAAAAGTTTTGTATTTTAGTGTCTTCAATGGCACCTTTCTTCCTAGCTTTTGAACAAGGAGCGCCACATTTTTATTTCTCACTGAGCCCCACAAAGTATGTAGCCATTCCTGCTTGGAGTGAAGACTTTTAAAACATAAAGATTATCAAGTCTTGGAAATTCTGATTCAGTAGATATATAACAGGTCTCAAACTTAATTATGTAAAGAATATTCTGGAGGGCTTCATTTTACCCAGTCCCACCCACCAAATATTCTGGTAAATTAAGCTTGGATTAGCCCCCAGATCTGCATTTTATAAGGATGATTTTATAAGGATGATTAGCCCTCAGATGATTCTACTGCAACTGGTTCACAGACCATGCCTGGACTGAAATTGGGTGCTTAGGAGCACAAATTCTGGAGCCGGCCAGACTTGAGTTTGCTTCCTAGTTTTACCAACTGACCTCAGGGGAGTTAGCGTTTCTCTCTAAACTTTAGTTCATGCATCTATAAATATATTAATATCACATCATAAGGATATTATGTTGTATTAAATGTCTATAAACCCCACAATGATTAACCCAAAGTAAACCCTCAAATAAATGTTCAAAAAAAATTAGGAAAATTGTTAAGTCTGGGTTGTATGCACACTGATGTTTGTTATATTATGTAGTTTTTTCTGTATTTTTACAACATTTCAGAATAAAAAGCAACAGCTAGGAGAAGAGGGAGATGGCCAGGCGCAGTGGCTCATGCCTCCCAGCGCTTTGGGAGGCCAAGGCGGGCGAATCACGAGGTCAAGAGATCGAGACCATCCTGGCCAACATGGTGAAACCCCGTCTCTGCTAAAAATACAAAAATTAACTGGGCGTGGTGGCATGCACCTGTAGTCCCAGCTACTCGGAAGACTGAGGCAGGAGAATTGCTTGAACCTGGGAGGCAGAGGTTGCAGTAAGCTGAGATCTCATCACTGCACTCCAGCCTGGTGACAGAACGAGACTCCGTCTAAAAAAAAAAAAAAAAAAAAAAAAAAAAAAAAAAAAAAAAAAGATAAGAGCAGGAGAGCCAGAGTATGAAAAAGGAAGTCAGAGCCCTTTAATGACTCAGCCCTTAGGTCTCCAGGTAGGAGGCTAGTGCTTCAGTGTCCAGGACACAGTAGGCGTTCTGTAAATTAAATTCAGGACAAAAAGAACATGCCCCAAGGACCATCTGATATCCACTTAAAGTGATGGACCACCTCCTTTCCCTTGTTTATGAATGGGTTTATGCCTAAGACTGCGTGCACTTTAATACAAGGGCAGTCGTTCAGAACTAGTCAGCGCCTGAAAAGGATTTACCAAATGTTGAGTGTGCCCTCTAGTGTTCACACTTCCCAGCTTTCTTCCTGTAAAGGTGGATCAAGGCACTTGCTTACAACTGGAACTGAAATCCTCCAAGTCGATCTAGACATTGAGATGGAGAAAATATTCATTGTCCACTGTAATTATGCAACGAATATCCAGCTGAAATAATGAACTGGCCTCTTATCTAACAATACCCAGGCTCAATGCGTCACTCCTTTGTCCACTTTGCCCAAAATTCAACCACAGCTAAGTTGACATTTTAGGACAAAGGCAGCTTACCATCCAGCCAGAGGGGAGTAGAGTATGGTTAAGAGAGAGTGGAAAGAATGAATGGGCCCTGCTATTCCTCACTGCCTGCATGGCTATAAGCACAGTCCTTATGGAGGCCTTAGGTCTTGTTTCATAATATTCCAGTTTGGAAAGGGTTTGAAAAGACCTCCTAGAAAAATCAGTAGTTTTTCTTTTTCAAGTAACATGTAGCAAAAAAATTTCATCGTGTAGGCACAGGGAACACCCTAATAACTATTAATCTCAAGGAGTCAAGTCAGTGTGTTTCCTACTGTACCTGCTGTATCCCCATGAAGCAAATTTTGCCATCAGAGAAACTGACTCATGGGGAAAAATATCCAAGAACCTCAAATCACCAAAAGAAGCCATTTCTCAGATCTGCCTCAGCTTAAGCTTCCTTGTCTCTGTGTGTTGCTTTCAATGCAGTTACATAAATGGCTTTTTTGTTTATGCACTGGAAACACTAATTCATCTGCAAAGCTCACATTTCCAGAAACTCCATTTCTGCCAGCACCTAGAAGCCAATATTTTGCCTATTCCTGTAACCAGCACGCATATTTATTTTTTTCTAGATCAAATATATTATGCAGTAAGAGTCTTAATTTTGTTTTCACAGGTCGTTTTGAATGGTAAAGTTGATGCATTCTGTGGAGGCTCTATCGTTAATGAAAAATGGGTTGTAACTGCTGCCCACTGTGTTGAAACTGATGCTAAAATTACAGTTGTCGCAGGTAAATAAAGAATAATAATCTGCAGCACCACTAGCTCTTTAATATGATTTGTACACCATATTTTACTAAGGTCTAATAAAATTGTTGCTGAATAAATTGGGCTAAAGGCAGAAGGGTCATAATTTCAGAACCCAAGTTGCACCATCCTCCAACCCTCCATAGTTCTTTTGATGTACCCATATTATCACTCCTTTCAGTGAGGTACAATTAGTTATTGATGTAGTCATTTCCCTACCAGAAAGTCTTCCCAAAAACCAGTATCACGTCACTGATCCTTTTGTCTCTGGTGCTTGGCACAACCTGTAGCAGGTTCTTAGAAAACAAACATTTGAATTAATGGCCAAATGAATTTGTGCTCAAAAAAGGGGTCAGAATACTTGAAATTTGGAAAATCTAGGATAATTCATGACTAGTGGTTTCATTATCATCAATGAAAAGCTTATAACAGCATGAGTGAACAGAACCATCTCTATGATAGTCCTGAATGGCTTTTTGGTCTGAAAAATATGCATTGGTTCTCATTACATTTAACCAAAATTATCACAATAGAAGAATGAGATCTCTGACATTGCCTATTAGGTCAGTGATCCCGAGTAGACCCTTAGAAAATCTGTGTATGTGAAATACTGTTTGTGACTTAAAATGAAATTTATTTGTAATAGGTGAACATAACATTGAGGAGACAGAACATACAGAGCAAAAGCGAAATGTGATTCGAATTATTCCTCATCACAACTACAATGCAACTATTAATAAGTACAACCATGACATTGCCCTTCTGGAACTGGATGAACCCTTAGTGCTAAACAGCTATGTTACACCTATTTGCATTGCTGACAAGGAATACACGAACATCTTCCTCAAATTTGGATCTGGCTATGTGAGTGGCTGGGGAAGAGTCTTCAACAAAGGAAGATCAGCTTCAGTTCTTCAGTACCTTAGAGTTCCACTTGTTGACCGAGCCACATGTCTTCGATCTACAAAGTTCACCATCTATAACAACATGTTCTGTGCTGGCTTCCATGAAGGAGGTAGAGATTCATGTCAAGGAGATAGTGGGGGACCCCATGTTACTGAAGTGGAAGGGACCAGTTTCTTAACTGGAATTATTAGCTGGGGTGAAGAGTGTGCAATGAAAGGCAAATATGGCATATATACCAAGGTATCCCGGTATGTCAACTGGATTAAGGAAAAAACAAAGCTCACTTAATGAAAGATGGATTTCCAAGGTTAATTGATTGGCACTGAAAATTAACAGGGCCTCTCACTAATCACTTTCCCATCTCATTATATTTGAATATATACATTCTATGATTATTGCTTTTTCTCTTTACAGGGAAAATTTCATGTTTTACCTGAGCAAATTGATTAGAAAATGGAATCACTAGAGGAATATAATGTGCTAGGAAATTATAGCCATTTCTAAGGGCCCAGCCCTTGACAAAATTGTGAAGTGAAATTCTCCACTCTGTCCCTCAGATACTATGGTTCTCCACTATGGCAACTAACTCATCTGATTTTCCCTCCTTAGCAGCATTCCATCTTCCCGATCTTCTTTGCTTCTCCAACCAAAACATCAATGTTTATTAGTTCTGTATACTTTGGTCTACTCTATCATAAGACCAGTACCACACTCATGAAGAAAGAACACAGGAGTAGCTGAGAGGCTAAAACTCATCAAATACACTACTCCTTTTCCTCTATCCTATTCCTGAATCTTTTACCTTTTCCAAATCCCAATCCCCAAAGCAGTTTTTATCTTTCTTACTCCCTCTCTCCCTTTTACCCTCCACAGTCATTAAAGGAGAGATGGGGAGCATCATTCTGTTATACTTCTGTACGCAGTTATACATGTCTATCAAACCCAGACTTGCTTTCATAGTGGAGACTTGCTTTTCAGAACGTAGGGATGAAGCAACGTGCCTGAAAATTTTGGGGGAAAAGTTTCTTTCAGAGAGTTATTATATATATATATATATATATATATATATACACACACACACACACACACATACACACATACACACATATAATGGAAGCAATAAGTCATTCTAAGAGCTTGTATGGTTATGGAAAAAAAGCTGGCATTGACGCAGATATATTGTACTCTTTCTAAAAATTAATAATAATAATGCTAACAGAAAGAAGAGAACAGCTCATTTGCAGTCTACAACTAGTAGAGACTTTGAGGAAGAATTCAACAGCGTGTCTTCAGCAGTGTTCAGAGTCAAGAAAGAAGTTGAAGTTGCCTAGACCAGAGGACATAAGTAACATGTCTCCTTTAACTGGCATGCCCCTGAAGTGGAGAAGGGTGCAGCAGGCTCAAAGACATAAGTCATTCCAATCAGCCAACTAAGTTGTCCTTTTCTGGTTTCATGTTCACCGTGGAACATTTTGATTATAGTTAATCCTTCTATCTTGAATTTTCTAGAGAGTTGCTGACTAACAGACGTATGTTTCCCTTCATGAATTAATAAACTGGTGTTCTGGGTCATACCTTGGCTTTTTGTGAATCCCATTGATGTGATTCAGCCACCCTGTATTTGATGATGCATAGGACTACTGACAAAATCACTTCGACCCCGCCAAGCTGCTGCCTTCTCTTGCCCCCCCTCATCCCCAGCCAGGCCTCACTCTTGCTAATTCCTTTAGTTCTTTTAGTCAATATATTTTTGTCTTCGCATATAAGTATAAATAAACATATTTTTAAATTTCTTGGCTTGGTCCACTGGCTCATGCCTATAATCCCAGCACTTTGGAAGGCCAAGGTGGGTGGATCACCTGAGGTCAGGAGTTTCAGGCCAGCCTGGCCAACACGGTGAAACCCTGTATCTACTAAAAATAGAACAATTAGCTGGGCGTGGTAATTTGTGCCTGTAATCCCAGCTACTGGGGAGGCCAAGGCAGGAGAATCACTTGAGCCTGGGGAGCGGGGAGTGGGGGAGGTTGCAGTGAGCCGAGATCGCACCAGTGCACTCCATCCTGGGTGACAGAGTGAGATTCTGTCTCAGAAATAAAATAATTAATTAAATAAATAAATACATTTCTTGAGGCGTTTCTTGTTAAATCATTCATGGAGAGGTATCCCAAATACTACATTCAACAAAACACTCTGAAAAATGTTTTCAAATGCAATATAACACAGCAGAGATTTGATGCTCTGTTATCCAGCTTTCATATAAGGCAGTGTGAGCTGTGTTCCAGAGAGGAAAGTGGTCTGAATCCACCTGAGACAGAATTGGGTCTAACTAGCTGTGAGTATGGCCTTCAATAAATCACTCTCCATTTGGAAATTCGATTTCTCCACTTGTATAATGGAAGAGTTTGACAGGATGCTCTCCAAAATCCCTTGCAATTTTGTTAGTCTGTGATTTTATGTTTTTATTTTTATGTCTTCATTCAACAAATATTCAAGGAGTAATTGTTGTGTGCCAAATACCAACAGTGTTCATTAAATTGCAATTCAGATTTTATATATATAGTTATAATAATGTATAATGTATATACATTGCTTTGTGAGTGCCTGTTACACTACTAGACAGTAGTTGCTCAATAATTGTTAGCTGAATCCGAATTCATGTTTATCCCAGAGTAGCAATTAGTCTTGTATTGAGTATCATGAAAGAAGGCCATACTTAAATAAGAATAATGCCTGGAGTTTAGATTTTATGAACAAATGAAAGGAAATTGGTTCTGCTTTTGTTGACTAAAGGAGGGGAAGAGAGAAGAGACACTATAATTGTCTGCCTCAGATTTAAGGATGATGCTAATTCATGCATTAAACATGTTGCTTCAAATTTGAATGACCAAAGGTCTGTAGCCTCAGCACTTCAAAATTGGTAAAAGTAAGATGCTCTGGCCTTGTTTCCATAGAGACCACCCCTTACAAAGGCACCAGTGGGAAACTGGCCTCAGGACTCCTGTGATTGGTCTTCTCTGTGGTAGAGAAAGGAGCTCCTGGACCCATAAATCTCTAAGCTACAGTTCTTTTGGTCATGGGCTCAAAAATGATTGAATTCATCATGAGCCACCTGTGGCATATTGCCACCACTAAACATGTGGGGCCTTTAAGCTCACTAAGAGCCAATGTCCTCGGAGACAGCCCTGACTGGATTCTACCTAGGGCATTTGCAATTGCCATATAAGAATCATAAGTGCTTTCAAAATCACTGTAGCTAATTTGCCTACATAGACTAAAACATGCTGCCATTATATTGGAAGTGACAGATTAAAATAGAACTCTTACCAAGTGAAGGAAAGTGTGCTAAGATAGTGCAGTCATTTTAACTTTCTGTTTAAGTATGATTGTTTTTAGTTCTTTTGAATATTTAGTTGTTTTATAGTGACAGGAATGAAGTACTGTCCAATTTTCTCCGCCAAGGAAAAAAGAAAAGGTGTTCTTCCTTACTTAACTGAACCAAAACAGACTAGTTTACAAAATTGCCTAATTAGAATTGCTAAACACATTCCAAATGCTTACAGTCTAATCCAAGAATGTCAGAGCTGCAAGGGCCCTTAAACACTGTCTAATCCACTCCACTCATTTAGCAGATGAGGAGATTGAGGCCAACATAAGGCCAGGCCCAAGATAACACAATGACAGCCAGGACTAGAGCTCAAGTCTCCCACCCTGCACTTTGAAATAATAATGCTTTCAACTGGGGTGCATTAACTCTACTGTCTATATTTTTAGGGCAGCTGGGGCATTCTGCATTGGTGGTAATCCTCTCAACGACCCTGGGACTGAAAACTGCCTGGAATTCTTACTATCAATTCTCTAATTGACCAAAAGGTGACAAGATCAAGGAAACCAATAGGTAGCTTGGAAAGCAGAGTGGCAGTCAGATAACAAACTGGAGCTTCAACCCCTGGCTCATAGCAGGTACTCAGTAAATACATGTAGAATGAATGTGTGGTGCTGGTGTCTGGCGTTTAGCCCAGCTGTGAGCACTGGGCCTTCCAGATGTGACATTTGACTACTATAGCACATTCAACAGTGTCATCTGGCAGACAGTCATTCCAGCAACAATTCAACTTTATTCACTGCAACTGTGCTGGGGAAGACGTGTGCACATGGAGGTAGCAGGTTACTCCAGAAGCTGTTGTTTGAGGGTTGAAGGCAGGCTTCAAAGGCCCACCGAAGGTGAGATTCTAACAATGCATTGCACCTGCGGACGATTGGGACCCAGATTACAGCTGCTGAAAGGCCTGTCTGAGTAAAGCAATCAGGAATCAGAGCTCTTTTTGAATCTGAGGCTTATGCCATCTAAAAAAATCTCAGGGTTAAAGCCATAAAAATCAACATGTTCTGTAAACTATGGAAACTATTGAAAGAATCACAGCAGGCAAAGGACTGTGGGACCCCTGCTCTTTTCAATCAATCCAGGCCCACAAATCACTTTACTCATTTTTTCCTATAGTAGTTTTGAGGCAAATCTTTTTCATCCTGACTTTGGGGCTATGGACTGCCTTGAGATTTCTGAGTTAATCTTGACTTCTGATATAGGTATCAAAAGGGAAGAAGAGCAGACAGATCTTTTCTTGCATATGTAGACAAAGAGACAAAGACTTCTGGTAGAAGGCAGAGACATTTTCTCCATGCCTTCACAGAATTATTTCAAACTCCTGGCCAGGTCATAGGAGAGCTATCCTTCTATTCCCTTGGTTAAGAGAAAGCTGGAAATAGAAACAGGAATATTCCAGGCCAGGCATGATGGCTCACACCTGTAATCCCAACACTGGGAGGCCGAGGCGGGCAGATCACTTGAGGTCAGGAGTTCAAGATTAGCCTGGCGAACATGGTGAAACCCATCTTTACTAAAAATACAAAAGTCAGCCAGGCGTGGTGGTGCACGCTTGTAATCCCAGCTACTCAGGAGGCTGAGGCACAAGAATCACTTGAACCCGGGAGGCAGAGGTTGCAGTGAGCCAAGATCATGCCACTGCACTCACATCTGGGTGACAGTGAGAAAGAGAGAAAGGGAGAAAGGGAGAAAGAGAGAAGGAAGGAAGGAAGGAAGGAAATGATTCCAAAGACTTTCTTTCAGTTGCTTCATTGTAATGTTAAATGAGATCCTAATTTATAAAAATTTACCACCATAGTAAATCTCCCTGATACCATCACTCTTAAACCTTTAGAAATGCTAGAGTATCTAGCTTCTCTAGATCAATAACCACAAAGAGGCTTAAGTGCTGACCTCATAAAAATAAAGAGTTCCCATGATTTACACATTACGTGCTTTCGTGAATATCTATGTATAAAAGCCTGTTTTCCTCTTGGACTGTATTACAAAAATAAGTATGCATTTTCATAAGATTCAAACCCAGCTCTAAATGTAAGACGCTGAATTAAGAATGTAGCAATGTATGAATGAAAAGGAAGGAAAAAAGCCATTGCTAACCACAACTCTGTGCAAAACTCCCCGTCATCTAACGTAGGAATAAGATATTTATCTTGGCTTATCTAGAAGATGGCCGAAGAGGAAGAGCTCCAGCCTCCAGCTCCCAGCATGAGTGACACGGAAGACGGGTGATTTCTGCGTTTTCAACTGAGGTACCGGGTTCATCTCACTGGGTGGTGTCGGACAGTTGGCGCTGGTCCGCGGGTGCAGCCCAACCAGCGAGAGCTGAAGCAGGGCAAGGCATCGCCTCACCTGGGAAGTGCAAGGGGGAAGGGAATTCCTTTTCCTAGCCAAAGGAAATTGAGACACACAACACCTGGAAAATCGGGTAACTCACACCCTAATATTGTGCTTTACCAACGGTCTTAGCAAAGGGCACACCAGGATATTATATCCCACACCTGGCCCAGAGGGTCCCACGCCCACGGAGCCTCACTCATTGCTAGCACAGCAGTCTGAGATCTAACTGCAAGGTGGCAGCGAGGCTACAAAAGCCAAAATTGACAAATGGGATCTAATTAAACTAAAGAGCTTCTGCACAGCAAAAGAAACTACCATCAGAGTGAACAGGCAACCTACAGAATGGGAGAAAATTTTTGCAATCTACTCATCTGACAAAGGACTAATATTCAGAACCTATAAAGAGCTCAATCAAATTTACAAGAAAAAACCAAACAACCCCATCAAAAAGTGGGCAAAGGATATGAACAGACACTTCTCAAAAGAAGACATTCATACAGCCAACAGACACATGAAAAAATGCTCATCATCACTGGCCATCAGAGAAATGCAAATCAAAACCGCAATGAGATACCATCTCACACCAGTTAGAATGGCAATCATTAAAAAGTCAGGAAACAACAGGTGCTGGAGAGGATGTGGAGAAATAGGAACACTTTTACACTGTTGGTGGGACTGTAAACTAGTTCAACCATTGTGGAAAACAGTGTGGTGATTCCTCAAGGATCTAGAACCAGAAATACCATTTGACCCGGTCATCCCATTACTGGGGATATACCCAAAGGATTATAAGTCATGCTGCTATAAAGACATATGCACATGTATGTTTATTGCAGCACTATTCACAATAGCAAAGACTTGGAATCAACCTAAATGTCCATCAGTAACAGACTGGATTAAGAAAATGTGGCACATATACACCATGGAATACTATGCAGCCATAAAGAAGGATGAGTTCGTGTCCTTTGTAGGGACATAGATGCAGCTGGAAACCATCATTCTCAGCAAACTATTGCAAGAACAGAAAACCAAATACTGCGTGTTCTCACTCCTAGGTGGGAACTGAACAATGAGATCACTTGGACACAGGAAGGGGAACATCACACACCGGGTCCTATTGTGGCGAGGGGGGGAGGGAGGAGGGATAGCATTAGGAGATATACCTAATGTAAATGACGAGTTAATGGGTGCAGCACACCAACATGGCACATGTATACATATGTAACAAACCTGCACGTTGTGCACATGTACCCTAGAACTTAAAGTATAATTTTAAAAAAAGATATTTATCTTGAACACATAAGGGAATACGTCATAGGAAGGGAGACAGGGAGTCTGAGGCAGGTGAATTGCTTGAACTCGGAAGTTTGAGCAGCCTGGGCAACATGGCAAAACCCTGTCTCTACAAAAAATACAAAAATTAGCCAGGCATGGTGGCTCATACCTGTAGTCCCAGCTACTCAGGAGGCTGAGGTGGGAGGATCGCTTGAACCTGGAAGGTTGAGGCAGCAGAGAGCCATGATTGCTGATTGCACCACTGCACTCCAGCCTGGGTGGCAAAGTGAGACCTTGTCTCAAAAAAAAAAAAAAAAAGAAAGAGAGAGAGAGAGAGAAAAGGAAGGAAGGAAGGAAGGAAGGAAGGAAGGAAGGAAGGAAGGAAGGAAAGAAAGAAAGAAAGAAAGAAAGAAAGAAAGAAAGAAAGAAAGAAAGAAAGAAAGAAAGAAAGAAAGAAAGAAAGAAAGAAAAGAAAGAAAGAAAGAAAGAAAGAAGAAAGAAAGAAAGAAAGGGAAAGGAAGGAAGGAAGGAAGGAAGGAAGGAGAGAGAAAAGAAGGAAGGAAGGCAGCGAGGGAGAGAGGAAGGGAAAGGAAGGGAGACAGGAAAATACAAAAAATAAAAGGCCTCCTGCATTCTCTTTCTTCCTAGGCTATAAGGAGGTGTTATCATTAATTTCTAGGAAATGTAAAAAAGATTAGCCTAGGAAACTATGGTTATAACCCTGGCCTTTTTAATCTCCTGTTTTGTGTTTGTCACCTCCATAAGCTGTATCTACCCCTCTTGTCTGTGTTTTCTGTGCTCATTTAGGTAGCTATTTTGTTTTTGTACCTTATTTTTATAGATTTAGCTCTTAGCTTTCATTTCAATATCTTTCTCCCTATAGCTATTGCCCAATCAAATAACCTTGTGATAAAGTTTACTATCTGAACAAAACTGTTGTTCTTGGCCACAGGGATTTCATTTCTCTCAATATGCCTCCCATATTTTAGATGTCCATGTTCTCTTCCATACACTCTGTTTCTAGTCCTAGATGAACAAGCTTAAGATTAGAATTTCCACTTTCTTGGTTTAGAAAATCTAGATTTAAGTAACAAATATGCTAAAAGGACAGGTGCACATTACCTAATAATTCAGAAGTCTTAGTACACTCTAATAAAGAATTTTACTGAACACTTTCTATGTACCTAGCTCTGTATCTATTTCCTAAAGTGCAATGAACGATATGCTGGAACTGGCATATACGAACTAACTCTCAAAAACCAATGTTAAAAGATAAACTTTAGACAAAATAAATTCAACTGGAGGTCATTATATTAAGTGAAATAAATGAGGCACAGAAAGATAAACGTCACATGTTCTAACTTATGTGTGAGATCTAAAGATCAAAACAACTGAACTCATGGACATAGAGACTAGAAGGATAGTTACCAGAGACTGGGAAGGGTAGTGGGGGGTTGGAGGGTAAGTGAGGATGGCCAATGAATTAAAAAAAAAATAGAAAGAAAGAATAAGACCTAGTGTTTGATAGCACAACAGGGTGACTATAGTCAATAATAATTTAATTGTACATTTGTGATAACTAAAAGAGTATCACTGGATTGTTTGTAAGGCAAAGCGTAAATGCTTAAGGTGATGGAGACCCCATTTTCCGTGATGTGTTTATTACGCATTGCATGCTTGTACCAAAATATCTCATATATTCCATAAATATATACACCTACTATTTACCCACAAAAATTAAAACTCAAAAAGGAAAAGAAAGAAAAAAATTCAACAGAGTTTATTTGAGCAAAGAATGATTCATGAATGGTGTAGCAGTCAGAATCAGGGGAGCTTCAGAGGGCTCTGCTGCAGCAGCCTGAGCAGTGCGTTTTTATGGGCCGACAGAGAAGGAAGACAAATATATTTGATTGGTTAGAGTGGAAAGACCCTAGTTAGAGGTGAGTTGGCGATTTCTGATTGATAAAGTCTCTAGTCTCCTTTTACTGTTTACATTGGGCTACAGTTTGCTCATGTAGGAACTTAAAGGCCTTCCGCGGTCTAAGTTGGGTGTCCAGTGGCTTCCCCCCGCCCCCGCGCCTTTTTTTTGAGTCTCACACTGTTGCCCAGGCTTGAGTCCAGTGGCCTGATCTCGGCTCACTGCGACCTCCACGGCCCAGGTTCAAGCGATTCTCCTGCCTCAGACTGCTGAGTAGCTGGGATTACAGGCGCACACCACCACATCCAGCTAATTTTTGTATTTTTAGTAGACACAGTGTTTTACCATATTGGCCAGGCTGGTCTCAAAGTCCTGACCTCAGGTGATCTGCCTGCCTCGGCCTCCCAAAGTGCTGAGATTACAGGCGTGAGCCACTGCGCCAGCCATTTTTTTAACACCAATTTTGCACATCACTTCCCAACTTCCAGTTCTGTGTCCTCACCTTGGTAGCTTGAAATCTGCCACGGTAGGAGTCTTTACACCATAGAAATCAACAACTGGCACAAAGAGAGTTTTGGTGCGTCTTTTAAGGAGACCCAGTTGCTTACCATTTGCCAACATACAACTGGACACAATATAATTGTGTGACTAACAACTCGTCATTTTTGCAGTTCAGCTACTCAATTATTGCTATGACTGAGCATTAAATTCACATTGTAAATTAAAATATAAAGGTTGTTTAAGGAAGCAAAACGTTCGTGAAGTAGAAATATTGAGAAAACCAGACCTTTAAAGATGTTCACAGATGGTAACAGATACTTTATGTTGTAAAATAAAATGTAACATTTCTTAAGTGCAAATATTTCTCCTACAACACATTCACACATTGTAATCCACCAAGGTTTATTTTATGATATTTTTCTGCTGTGCCAGTATGTCAGTTCATGGTAATTTGTAAGATACTTATAAAAACTGTGGAAAAGAGTTCTTGACTGCTATTTTTGGTAAGTATGTAAGAAAACTAAAGAAAAAAAAATCCCACAGGGCTGTATGGAAGCTAAGTTTGATGCAGTTTCACTACATTTCAATCAGGGGTCACGACATTTTATTCCACTTTTCCAGTACTGAACTAAAGTGAGCAGAATGTTATACAGTGTAAAATGATTTTGACATTTAAAAATGTGTTAAGAATAATATCTTGAATTCCCATGTACCAACACCCATCCATTTCTCATCTTTTATTTCTCTCTCTCTCTCTCTCTCTCTCTCTCTCTCCAGAGGTAGTTACCTTTCTTAATTTGGTGTTCATCATTATCCAGCATGTTCATATACTTTAACCCTGAACTATCCATTAAAATATATATTTTGTTTTGCATATTTTAAAGTGTTATAGAAATGCTATCATATTGTCTCTATCCTGCAATGTTTTCCTGTGGGATTCATTTATGATGATATGGGTAGCTCTGGGTCATTTATTTTAGTTTCTATATCAATTTGATTGTATGATATTCAATAAACTAGTTATGTAACCTCCTGTTCACGGTAATTCATGTTGTCTCCAAATTTTTACTCTTCTAAACATTGCTGCTATAAACATTCTGGCACATGTGTGAGCCTTCGTGTGGGGTACATCCTTAGGAGTAAAAATGCTAAGCCATAGAGCATTCACTTTAACTGTACTTGGTATTAGCAAATAGCTCACTAAAGTGTTAACAGTGTATGCACCCAGTAGTAACATGTGCAAGTTCTTGCTTCGTGTCCTTCCCAACACTTGGTATTTTTAGAAATATGGGCAGATTTTTTAAGCTAATAATATTCATACATAGAATGCCTACTTTTGCATTGAATCCAGGTAATTTGAAACTATTTTTAAATGTATGACTACAGTCCTATGTGCTTTTTGGGGTCAGGAAAGAAATTATTTTAGCCTCTAATATGAGATTCCAAAATGTCCATTATGATATTTCTCTTTTAAGTCATTTTTATTATGGTTGTAAAGTTGTGGCTCACTTAATTACTTGTTATCATTTGGTTTCTTATAACTTCCCATGTAAAAGGGTGCTTTCACTATCAAACTGTGCTATAAACTGTCAACTAAGATAACTCAGCCCAAGTCCTTCTCCTGCTTTAAATTTTTCTGACTTTCTCTTCTCCATTTCTGCTTCATTATAATTTTTTAAATTTACTTTTTTTTTTGAAACAGGGCCTCACTCTGTCACCCAGGCTGAAGTGCAGTGGCATGATCATAGTTCACTGCAGCCTCGATCTCCTAGGTCCAAGCAATCCTCTGCCTCAGCCTCCCGAGTAACTGAGACTACAGGCATGTGCTACCATGCCTGGCTAATTTTTTTTTTTTTTTAAGAGCTGGAGGTCTCACTATGTTGCCAGGGCTGGTCCTGAACTCCCAAGCTAAAGCAATCCTCCTGCCTTGACCTCTCAAAGTGCTGCGATTACAGGTGTGAGCCACCACACCCGGCCATAATTTTTTCATTTGTTCTCCAGAAAGGTTGTGTTTGTCGTTTATTTTGGAAATAATCAAGTTAGTGAGTCTTACAAATTTTTAGATGAAATTTATCTTTGAAATGATTTACATTTTGTTTTGGGTGGGTTTCAGGAAAGTTTCATTTAACTTAAGAAACTTAATCTTCACAAAGTTCAACTTCATTGGCTGTTCTCAATACACATTATGAGTCCTATTTGATGGACACATGCTGAAAATACCTGCTCAGAATTTAATGTGTTTATTCATACATGCAAAAATGAAGTGATCAATGTAGAGTGGCAACTAAGCCCTCACCAAATGCAAAGGACAATTTAATATTTAAGTATGTCATGACATTTTTAAAAATGCATTTTGAAGTAAAAAGTGATTTTTTAAAAATCTGGTTATCACTTTTACTAAATGCCTTTTGAACAGCATAAAGAGTTTAGTTTTTGTCCATCACACTGGTTTCTTCCCATTTTTTCCCATAAAACCCCTTGCAAACTGACCAGTCGAAATCAATGTGAGGAAGTGTACTGAAATGTAATAAACATGACTTGTTTTGATATTTTATTGCCTGAGATTTGACTCGTTGAACTCCGTAGAGTCTGCTGCCCTGAAGGAAGAAGGCTCCTGTGTTCTAATATTTACTAAATAATAAGCATTTTCCTCAGTGAGAGTCTGTTGAGTGAAACCAGGTTGATTTCTGACTAAACCCAAAACAAAATCACTGACCTAATTTCTCTCCAAGTTAAGTATTTCTTCTGCTCTCCTACACTTTCCACAATGTATTATGACATTTTTCTCCTAAGAGAATGTAATCACTTAGATGTCAGGGTGGCTTTTGTAACAACCATGTATTTTTTTTTTTTTAGATTTTTTTATTATTATTATTGTACTTTCAGTTCTGGGATACATGGGCAGAACATGCAGGTTGGTTACATAGGTATACATGTGCCATGGTGGTTTTCTGCACCCATCAACATGTCATCTACATTAGGTATTTCTCCTGATGCTCTCCCTCCCTTAATCCCCCACCCCCTGAAAGGCCCTGGCGTGTGATGTTCCCCTCCCTGTGTCCATGTGTCCTCATTGTTCAACTCCCACTCATGAGTGAAAACATGCAGTGTTTGGTTTTCTGTTCCTGTGTTAGTTTGCTGAGAATGATGGTTTCCAGCTTCATCCATGTCCCTGCAAAGGACAAAAACTCATCCTTTTTTATGGTTGCATAGTATTCCGTGGTGTATATGTGCCACATTTTCTTTATCCAGACTATCATTGATGGGCATTTGGGTTGGTTCCAAGGCTTTGCTATTGTGAATAGTGCTGCAATAGACATACGTGTGCATGTGTCTTTATGGTAGAATGATTTATAATCCTTTGGGTATATACCCAGGAATGGGATTGCTGGGTCAAATGTATTTCTGGTTCTAGATCCTTGAGGAATCACCACACTGTCTTCCACAATGAACAACCATGTATTTTATATTGTGAGACTCATGTGTAATTTTGGAAATATCACCAATAGCATTTTACTCCTCAAATAACACAGGAATAAAACTTGAATACGTATTTTATTTTTCGGGGAGTTCTTTGGAGATGAATTTAAGTTGATTAACTACTTCACTGATAGTGCTGATATAATTTGGATGTTGTCTCTGCCCAAATCTCATGTTGAAATGTAATTCCCAGTGTTGGAGGTGGGGCCTGGTGGGAGGTGATTGGATCATGGGGACGAATTTCTTGTGAATGGTTTAGCACCATCCTTTTGGTACTGTCCTCATGATAGTGGGTGAGTTCTCACAAGATCTGGTCATTTAAAAGTGTGAGGCACATCCCCCATTGCTCTCCTGCTCCTCCTTTTGCTGTGTGATGTGCAAGCTCCCACTTGGCCCTCTGCCATGATTGCAAGCTTCCAGAGACCTCCGCAGAAGCATCTGCCACTGTGCTTCCTGTACAGCCTGCAGAACCGTAAGCCAACTAAACCTCATTTCTTGTAAATTACCCAGTCTCAGGTATTTCTTTAGAGCAATGCAAGAATGGCCTAATACAAGTGTTTTCTCAAAAGACCTCAAAACAAATTTAAAGACAAAAGAGGTAGTTATCCTGTGATGGGATGCCTATTAAGACATCTAAAACCATCTCAGTGTTGTTTTATTTTAATGAAAGATTCAGTCAAACCAAGGTTATAGGCTTCTCTCCCCACTCCATATTAAGGCACATGTTCTAGCTCCCAAATGGGCTGTGAAAGAGATCATTAGGTCTGGCAATTCCAACTAAAGAGTCCTTTGCAGAAGAAAGTTATAGAACAGAAAACAACTGCAGGTATCTAGGTGCTTTCCAGGATTCCTTGAGCTTCAGTATATGGAAGCAGACTTTCTCAGGGTATGGAAGCATGCACTCATAAACATGGCTATCTAACCTTTGAAACTGCTTTTATTGCTATCTTATAGATTTGAGTAAAGCAACTTTTTTGAGCAAAACATTTTACTCCATCTCTGGTCAGATCTCTCTCTTTCTCTCCTCTGTCAAAGAGAGAATCAGGAAGCAAGGCTGAAGGTAAACATTAATCTAAAAATACTTATGGTGCCTTTAGGAGAGTATCACTGATAAATGAGAGGAAAGTTATTTTTAATGTATAATTGATGTTATACTAAACTGAAAAAAGTATAAGAATGAATTTAAGGTTGAATATTCTTAATGTGGAATATATACAAGTGCATTTACATTGTAAGTACATTTACAATGTGATTAAGTTTTTGAAGAAAAACTTAAAGGGAAATTGCTGCTATATTTTAGAGTAATACACATTTATAGCCCAATAAAATTAAGACAGTACAGTTACATTTGTAAACATATACAAATATAGCATTCATGTGCAGTGATTTAAATATTAAATTACCATCACAGAACCCAGCATTGTTTTAAATGATTAAAATCTCTAGTTTACTACCATGACATTAAAACACTTTGTGCAGAGGGACATCGCTATTCAAGAATTTCATTTCCCTAATTCTGTCTTCTAATCACAGTGTGAGCACACAAAATAAATGTATTTTGATTTCAATCTGTTGTTGTTGCAGAAGCGTTAAGTGAAATGTCAAGCATATGGACACTTTAATGAGTAACTTATAAATCTACCATCAGGAATCCCAGCAACTAGACATTAGAAGATTTATAATTTACAAGTACCTTTAGATAAAATACAATTGGTTTGCCATCCAGATTGTTCCATCAGATGATACCACTAGCAAAATCTATTATCTTGATACAATACATAAACCTATTTGAAAGACAAATTATACATTATATAGCTATTATGTTTATTGTTTTTATTAACCAATCACAGAAAAACATGCACCTAATATGCAACTTGAAAGTCCAACTCACAACTCATGATTCAAAAAGCAGAAATTTCAAACCATTGTTTCAGAAGTCCATAATATAAAATACTCCAAACATAAATTTAATATTGCATGCAACGACTGGCCATTTGCTTCAAAAGAAGTGATCACAGTGTTTATATATTTAAAAAAGAGAAATCTATATATGTACTTTTTTAAAAAAAAAAAAAACTAAGAAGAAATACAACTTCAGAAAATCTTTTCTAGAATAAATTTTTCTAGAAAATTGAAAAGTAACTAAAGACATTGAAAAGCAGATTTTTATTAAGAAACATCTGCGGTACAGATAACAATATTTAACTTAAAGCTGTGATTTGTACCTAAACTTCAATGCATAAAATGTAAAGTTTAACATGTCAAAACTACAGGATGTTTAGCTTTGGATCATCTTAAAACTGTAAGATAGCTCTGACAACCCTAAAGGTCAGTCAACATGCAAAAGAGATCCTTCGGAACATATCTCTTTGGGGTATTATAATCACAGAGATAGCACAAAATTAAATAATAAACTATCAATTAACACAGGAGTTTAAAATCTCTGATTCTCTCTCTTCTCTCTTTGAGGTTTTGCTACTGAAAAGTTACCCAAAAAATACAAGTAAAACTTTTTATCTGTAAAAGTTCAAAAGAATTGATTTCAGATTTTCAGGTGAAATCTAAACAGATGCTGTAAAAAACTTTAATTGGCAACAAAATAGCACCGCAGTTTTGCGTGGGGGTAATGGAAAATGCGAAGATGTTTCTTGCAAGGCTGAGAAACTGCAAATGATGAAGTTCACCTCAATGCTGAGAAAATTCCTGTAAATGTCATGGGCAGTGTAGGATAACCTGACTACGGTGCTATTTATCTGTAACACTTTTAGGAAATATAATATAGTTCACACCCTCAAAGAAAATATTATTTTTAGAATGTCTATTCAATCTCCTTGAATTCAAGGGGAACTCGGTCTCCTTGTATTACTCAGAACAGCAGCTCCAAAATAATTAAGAATGATGTTAACACTCAAATGAATTTTAAAGCCAAAACATTATCTGTGCCGTAACTTCTAATGCTAAGTGTGAGGATTCAAAAGGTCCATCATAAACTCAAGGTGATGTCTTCTGGTTATTAATTTTAATATGAAAGTTATTCAGTTTCATAATTATTAAAGGAATCAATTTTATAAAAGAGCTTCACTGAAAGCAAAATAAAATAATTAAGATTCTCTTCTTCTACAATGAATTTTTATAAATATTGTACTAATTATGCCATATGCATGAAGATAATAGGAAACATGTTAAATGCATAATATCAGAGAGATGTTTACATTCTGTTTGCCAGATTATAAATGAAACTCTCTAACATATTTTTAAAACCTAATGCTGTTGACAGTTGCATACTCAGTTATAATTTCCTAATCCACTGATGGACACACATCACAATATATTTTTATAAGCCACAAAATACTATTTCGCTCTGTGCAATATAATGAGAGGATAGATCTCAATCAAGACCACTTGATATTGTAGCATTCAACCAAAATCTACTGTGAAGTATTAATTTGTCATTTCAACATAAGTCATAAATGCATGTTATTTGAAAGTAATCTATTTTAATAATATCTTAAGTCAGGGGCTTCTAGAGAACACAGATCAATGGGACCTTTTCCTTTTATCTAGTATCATACCACACAATAATAAATGCTTAAAATGCTGATGATATAACAATACATTACATTTCAACTCTCCCAATAGCAGTGCAAAAAAAGAAGAATATTGAAAACGTGCACTCACAGTAGAAATAAAGTGGCTAGAAAGGAATAATGTGAGTTTCCCCCCCCAAATAAAATGTATTACATTGATAAATGTATAGGTAAGCCCTTCACTGCCCGAAAAATAAGCACAGACCCCAAAGTAGACTGAAAGTGTTGTTTTTCCATACACTTTTCAAAGGGTGCTAATATACCCTAAATCTACTGGGATTAGTTAACAGTAATAGAATAATTTCAAATTAAAACTAATCAAATATACAATTTTATATGTCCTGCATTACAATTAGCTAAAAATTAATGTAATTAACTTTGTCTTGAATTAAATGTGAGGAGATCTGGCTCTATACTTAAAATGATGATAAAAGTGATGGAAAACATACTCTGAGTCTTCTTAATGTTGAGTACGAATGTTTATATGGAAGTTAGATCAGTACATTTTGTGTTTTCACTTTTGAATCTTGGAGACCTGAGCACAAGAAGGAACTTTTTTCTAGTATATACATTATAGTATTATTTTATGGCTTTATTGGGTTTTTTAAATTGCTTCATAAAGAACAATTTATTTCAAACACTGATTTATATGTCTTGATTCAAACAGTTATTTGAGCACATATATTAAGTGACCCGTGTTTCTTATTTCTGTTGTCTCTTTCTGTGTCTTTGCCTCTCTCTCTCTCTCTCTCTCTCTTCATTAACCATTTAAATAAGCTTGAAATAGTTGGCAGAAAGCTGGCTATATTTATTTTCAAACTTAACAACTCTTCAATGCGATCGGTTAATTCTGGGGAAAATGTGACTAATTAGAACTATTTGGCTTTTGAAAGTGTTCAAAATGTTACTGTCTTAGATTTTATCCTTTTCTAACATGTATATATTTTTTAAGTTGTAAACTGCTCAATTCAGCATGTGTAATGTTTCTTTGTATTTATCTGATACTCGTCTTTTATGGCTACTGCTTTTTGTCTTTTTTTTTTTTTCCATAGGTTATTGGGTTACAGGTGGTATTTGGTTACATGAGTAAATCCTTTAGTGGTGATTTGTGAGATTTTGGTGCATCTATCACCCGAGCAGTATACACTGCACCCTATTTGTAGTCTTTTATCCCTCGCTCTCCGCCCACACTTCCTCCCAAGTCCCCAAAGTCCATTGTATCATTCTTAGCCTTTGCATCCTCATAGCTTTTTGTCTTGTATAAGAAATTGTTAACTATTCAAAGTCATGACATCATCATCCTGTTTGTTTTTAGGAGATTTATTATTTTAGCTTTAATGTTTAGATCTGTGATCCAACTCAAATTAATTTTTGTGTATGAAGTGAGATATAGAGATGGAGGTTCACTTCTTTTTCCATATGGATACCCAGTTGCCAAACATCATTTGTTAAAACAACCTTCCTTTCCCCATTTAAATGACTTGACCCCTTGATTTAAAATGATCATGTATATGTGGGACTATTTATGAAATCATTATCTTTCTATACTTACACTAATGCCATATTGTATTGATTACTGTAGTGTATAAGGGGTATCGAAATCAGCTACTTAAGTCCTCCCAATTTTTAAGGTTCTTCTGTACTAGATCCTTTGCCTTTTAACATATTTTTTAGAATAAATTTGTCTTTTAAATTTTCAAAAGGAGTGGCTGAGATTTTGATTTTGATTGCATTTAATCTATAGGACAATTTGGGGATAATGGGTTTCTTAACAAAATTGACATTCCCAAATCATGCACATGGTATAGCTCTCCTTTTATTAGGTCATCTTAAATATATCTCAGCAATGATCTGTAGTTTTCAGTATAGAAGCCTTGTGATCTGTTATTAGATTTATTTCCATTTATCCTATATCTTATGTTGCTAATATAAATGTTCTTTTGAAATTTTATTTTTAAATTCTTTGTTGCTAGGATATAGAATTATAATTTATTTTTGTAAAGACTGCACATTGTGGCCTTGTAAAATTCACTTACTAGTTCTAGTAGGGACTTGAATGTAAATTCCTTACAGTTTTGTACATATACATGATCTGCTAATCATGACGGTACATCTTCTTTTTTAATCTTTTAGTTCTTTAATATTTTCCTCGTGTTATGGAACTGACTAGGACTTCCAGTATAATGTTAAATAAAAGTGGTCAGTGAATATCCTTGGCTTGTTTCCAGTCTTAGGGAGAAAGCTTCCAATATTTCACCATTAAGTATGATGCTGTGGGTTTTTGTAAGTGTGCTTTATCACATTGAAGAAACTCCCTTTATTCCTTGTCTGCTGATAGTTTTTGTCATAAATGAGTATGAAGTTCTATCGATGGTTTTCTTGTATCTATTGAAATGATTATATAATTTTCTTCCTCATTATGTTAATATGATGAATTACATTGATTTTCAAGTGTCTAATACAGGTATTTAAAGCCATACATTTGCCTCCCTCTTTAGCTGCATCCACAAATTTTTTGATATTTCGAGTTTTTACTTTCATCCAATTTGAAATAGCTCAAATTTCCCTTGTGCTTTCTTCTTTGCCCCATGTATTGTATAGATGTGTATTCTTTAATATCAAAATACTTTGGATTTACTGATTTCTAAGATTACATCCTGACTATATGATTCCAATCTTTTGAAATGTATGAAGACTTGTTTTATGACACAGAAGGTAGCCTATCTTGGTGAAGGTTCCACATATACTTGAAAATGATGATACATTCTGCAGTTGTTGGGTGTAAATTTTTAATAAATGTCAAATAGTTCAGGTTGTCAGTATACTAGATTTTGGATTACTAATTAAGTAGTTCAATAATTATCTAAATAATTTAACAATTAGTGCAAAAAGCCTTTGAAAGGTGACCCAGATTAGAGTTCTCAAACGAACAAATGAGAAGTGACTCCATTTGAGCGGTTCCCATGTGACCCAGCATTTCTATTAAGCCTCATTATCCTTAGATTTCATTGTATGTTATAAATAAAATTTGGAACCAAATAAGTTACACCTAGTGTGTTTAAACAGTGTACAATTACCTGGAATTCAAACAAACAAACGACCAAAACTAGGACTTCGGAGGAATTATGTCCATGTAAGAATCATCTTATTTAACAATTAATTGATTTTCCTTTTCTGTGCTACCTTTTAACAGACAGCTAAGTGTCACTTAGAGGAAAAGTCTACAAGAAAACGGGTTTATATACAGAAATGTTACATACTAAGGGTTAAGTTAATAGAAATGAACATCAGATTAGCTCCCAATGCTTCATACTACCTTCACACATAAGTCTAGGGTATAGACACAAGTGTGTTTGTATATGTGTGTTTGTGTGTGTGTAGCAGAGACCTACCACAAAGAAATAACATGCTCCGAGGACAGTGTAGAGCCACACACTAGTAAAGCATTCTTGGATAGTAAGGCAGGTACCTTAAAAGCATATCCTCAGTATTTAATTCTGAAGAGTATCTTACAAAACACCATAGTATCTTAAATCTCTTTCAAGACTAGCAGCCTTATAGGGAAAAGTCTAATGTGCCTTTAAATTTTTCATTCATAAATTTAAAACTATTAAAGAAAAAAAAATAAATCCTAGCTAACATAATGTGTTTGCTGCTTTATTTCTAACTGCAGAGAGGTCATTACTCTATGCCAATGTCATCTTTGGTGAAGCTTTAACATTTTCAGTCTTCAAATTGTATACAGTTTATTCATATTATACCTGCAACTTTGGCATTCCGAAACCTATGGTCACCAATTAAAAGATGTAAACTGTTTCCAAGAATCAGACCTTCTTTTCTTCTGTTTAGATTTTTCACCAACCTAAATAATAAATGAATTAGTAGCCAACAATGGTAATACTAAGTGAATCAAAACAAATACATTACATTGCAGCTCAAACTTTCACAAAGCTATTGCATGTGTTCAAAAACCTTCATGACCCTGTGCTTGAGTCCTTTAAGCAACCTACAAAGGACTTTGGTTATTAGAAAAACTTATTACTTTAATGAGCCATCATTAACTTTTAACTCTGTGTGTACCCTCTTCCACCTATAGGGTTAGAGTATACAGTCAATGTAGCATTTCAGTTCAAGTTATTGAGCCAATGAAGACAGAACTGTTACACTTAAAATTTCCAAAAGAATTATGGAAGTTTCATTCAATCCAAACAATATTTTCTTCCTGCTTTGGGTTCTCTCCTACCTAAACAGTATATTTGGCAGAACCATCTTTACAATCAGTACTATATAAAGTCAAAGACATAAGGGTAGAATGATAAGACTAAAAAGTCAATATTTGAACTGATAAACAGAAGTGTAGCCATGTTGTAAAGTAGTAAAGTGTGGTCTCTGGCACACAGTAGGCATTCATTAAATATGTGGTTAATGAATGACTTAAATGACCACATGGAATGTGATCTGTAGCCATTACAAAGCCCAGACATATCAACTAAAACATCTGAGCCAAAGGTAAACTACAAAAGAACATGCAGACTCATAGCATGTCATTCTTTCAAAGCATTTTTCACTCACCAAAGGTTAATGTTCCTTTCAGTGAGCTTTATAGGCAGTGCTGAAGCAATGAAAATGAAAGCCATTGCTGTGATATTTCTGCTTTTAGAGACTGTATAACAAAGATACAGATAAAGCAGAACATTTGATTAGCTATCTATGTGCCCCAGCTGGAGATCATCACAGGCTTTGCAAACACACCTACCATTGACCCTCAGCATCCCCATGGAGAAGCTGAATGACATCTCCATGTCTAATCAGGACGTCTTCTGAGCCTCTCTTCCTGCAGTCTGCTAGGCTCTATATTTGCCTGGAGACTGTAAAGTTGTTTTTAAAAATTATGGTACAAACTTGATTGCAAAACCACTTGCATAACTGCCTGCTCTGCGACATGAAGAATTTACTCTTTACTTCACTGGTAAATGTGGTAGCTGCAGCAGCTTTGCAGGAACAGATGGACATGAAGCAGCATGTGATGGGGGACAAAAAAAGGCAGAACAAGTTTATTTAATCTGAAGAATCAATTTTTATTTGAAAAAAAAGAATTACAACATGAAATATAGGGAAAATAGCAGAGCACAACTAATTTAAGTTACGTTAATTATAAGCAGAAATCCAGAAAAAAACAAGTGTGAAAATAATAATTTTTAAATAGGGCTTTTGTAAACTACTCTCATGAAAATTTTATCTGGGCACATACAGACAGTAGCCCTGAACAAAATTTACTCATGCCCCAAAAAGAATTTCTGGGCTTTGTATTGTTTTACACAGGTTAAAATAATGGGCACAAAAGCTGTGGTTTCAACAAAAGCATATTAAATCATAATGTTGTGCTTTACTTGACCTTACCCATTTTGCAGCCGTAATTTTAACTTAATTCATTAATAAACTAAATAATCCAAGGCACACCGATTGCATTTGGTTACAAAGTAGAGAAGAAATAATTTTCAAGTCCAAAAGTATTCTGAGATGAGAATCTTTCAAGCACAATATCTGACACATTAGATACATGATTTTTAAAAGACAGCGTACCATAATTAAAAGCCTTATTAAGTGAAAGAAAAGAAGTATGTGCTGTGGTTTCTTGGTGCGTCCATTAACCTGAAAACAACATCTGCATCATTTGAGCTGAATGTCTTTTGCGCAGTATTTTTCCAAATGAGCTGAGAAGCAGGCAGGAAAGAGCTACTTGCCATTTGACATAGTAGCTTCATCAATATAGGAGAGCCATTTCCGACATGGGTCTCTACAAGGGAAGCAGCACCCATTATTGTTCAGTTTACAACTTGATCAAGTGAGGCCAAAAGAGCAGGCCATTCCAGCTTCTTTTTTTGGCAGGGAAGAAGGGTATATGGAATACATTGTGTTGCGCTTTTGTATGTTTTCCTTAGGAATTATTGGACAAAGAGAGAGAAACTAATAGGTTTTTCTACATTCCCATCCTCTGTGATTAAAGCATTCTTCAATTTTGCGTATTTACTTTATCTTATGATACCATAGCTAGAAAAAAAATGCTGAAAGCTGAGTTCTTTACAATGCCTTCATAGATCATCTACAGCAAACGGTTAAACACAAACCGGTTTCCTCTGACTTTTTGCTCGCATTTAAAAGCTACTTCTATACATTCCATACTCTGCCAACATAAATGAAAGAAATTAAACTTCTTTTTATTATTAGTCTAAGCCTGAGATTCCCAAAGTGTGGGAGACAGACTGTTGTGGGTTCCTGAGACCCTTTCAAGGGGTCTGCAAGGTCAACATACATTAAGACACTATTTGCCTTTTTCATTTCTTTGGGGTTCTCAAGTTTTAAGGATGTAAAGGCTTCCTTCATTAAAAAGTTTGAGAACTGCAGGTATAGACAATTAACTCTGGACAAATACCTTCTCAGCTCTAAGCCTCAGTTTCCTCCTCTGTAAATTGAAGGTAATAAAGCCTGCTCTTTTTCATACTAATACTATGAATATTAATTGAGAAATCATTTGGCAAACTGTAAACTATCAGACAAATATGTATTATGGTCATCGTATTATTAGGAGAAACAATATCTACTTTTTTAAAGACCGCATTTCAGAGTCAATGCTGTACAGCTTTGTGATTATCCATGCCATTACCCTCTTTTTTTTTTTTTTTTTTTTTTTTTTGAGACAGAGTTTCACTCTTTTTGCCCAGGCTGGAGTGCAATGGCGCGATCTCAGCTCACTGCAACCTGCGCCTCCTGGGTTCAAGTGATTCTCCTGGCTCAGTCTCCTGAATAGCTGGGATTACAGGCATGCGCCACCACAGCCGCCTAATTTTGTATTTTTAGTAGAGACGAGGTTTACCCTCTTACACTAACAGTGGAACTGCCAAATGTAATTGATTCCTCTGAAGGGCACCAAGGAGCACTCTACCTCCAAGCATCACTCCTACCCTCCAAGCTGGTGACTTTAGAAAAGTAGGGATTTACCCCCAAACAGTCCTACCTCCTCTTTAATAACCCACTAGTATCCTACCAACTTGCAAACTATTCCTTCTATAAACACTTTGACCCTAAAGCAACCTCCTTTAATTTTACAGGGTGCTCCCTTGTTCTAATATGCTGAGATTTTATATCATTTGTACATTTTTGAGAACACACTAAAATATATCCCAAGATGTTATTAAATAGTTTTTAACATATAATGCTAATTTCATTTATTTTCTAATCTGGAATCCAAACTGGTTTTTAAAGTATATTTGAAGTTCCTTTGTTCTCTGATTTTATTTCACATGTCTGGATGGAAAACACAGTGGTGAAGCTCTACTAAAGATAAAACTGGGCAATGTATAGAGATTTGGAAAGATTGACTATTTCATCAACTTCAGTAGAAGTTCTATGTATAGGTCAAACAGGTTCTACTCAAAGAGAGAAGTGCTTCCTGATGTTCATAATAAGATTTATTTCAACTATTTTGGCAATGGCACACTCCTAATGGCCTCAAGGGTGCTGACAAAAGATTGCCCCTATGTGCTCCACCTATGTTTCATTAGTAAAACTGCCTCAGTAATTTTAATTTAATATATTATTACTAACCATGAGGGGCCTATTTTCTTCTTCATTTTCATCATAAGTAGGGTAGAAATAGTTGCTTGACCATTCCTCAGGTTCTTCAGAGATTTCTGCAGATTGTGACGCCTCAGTCCAAACTATAAGAAAAGTGTGGAATGTGGCAGTTACTTGATGGTGCTAATTTACCACAAGGTGAGAAATAAAACTAGCTATAATGCTTTAAAAAGTTGAATTTTAAAAAATGGATTAATCAATCTAATGTAAGCAGCAAATTAACAGATCTCATCCTGGCCACATTAAACTATTCATGCAATCTTGGAAAAGTCATTGTCACTTTTTTCTAACTTGGTTTCCTCACCTGCCAAATGAAGGTATTAGTACTCTGGTCTCTCCTTACTTCTTTGGGGGCCACAACATAGATGACCTGAGGGAAGTGACCTTTAATTGGATAACTGGAAACTCAACAACACTATCATTACCTTTTTCTCCTCAACCAGTAGAGAAATCTTCCATATTAAGGATCATCATATTAAAGTGTTGAGTATCAGGCACACTGTTAGGCATTTCTCCAAAGAAGTCTATGCTATTGATCCTAGAGTTGCTTAGGTGATCCTCATGTATGCTTCTACAGCACTTTGTACTTCCCTGCTGTAACACTCACCAAATTTACTTTTAATTGCTTAACTATCTTTCTATTCTCCTAGCTTCATGAGTATGGCAGCTGAGTGTATCCTAATTAGACTATATGCCTAGCACTTTGTATAACTCCTGGAATGCAGATCGTGTTATGTCAATATTTGTTGAATTAAATAAAGTATTCAAAATCACTTCAAATAAAACCATTCACAGAGGAAGAATAAATATTCCAGCTGTTAATGACTCTTCTCTATCCATTAAACCAAGGGTAAGTGAAATGCGCGTTCCTTGAAGCCAGTATATATGTTTTATTCATCACTATTATCCTTTATAGCAGGGGTTCCCAAACTTGAACACGCATCAGAATCACAGAGAGAGCGCCTGTTAAAACTCAAGTGGCTAGGCCTTGCTCCCAGAGTTTCTGATCCAGAAGGTCTGAATAGAGCAAGAGAATTTGTCTTCTGTAAAAGTTTTCAGGTGATGCTGATGCTACTGGCCCAGGGACCACACTTTGACAACCAATACTCTCTAGTGCCCATCAGAGTGTCTTGCATATGCAAGACATGAGAGTCTTACAAAAATGGGTTAACTGTATTTTGTTTATACAAAAATATCAAGTGGGTAGATTTCCAAATTAACAATGAAAGGTAAAAATTTGCACACCCATGAATCTTGTCTTAGGATGACCATGACACATACCTGTATTTGCTTCTGCCTGAACTGACGCAATTGCCTCACAGACCTCCACCACAGTGCTGGTGTGTTCCGATTCAGTTTCCTCAGTACTTCTAAAAGCTCCCTGTTGTTTTCTGGAATAGTGATGTATAAAACTAAGTAAGCTTTTGTACAGTCTAAAAGTAAAAAGAAATTTAAAGTGGTATTTCTTCCACTGATATCAAGTGTTAAGAACATGCTGAGAATCCATCCAAACAGCCAATACTCCCTATTTAAATCTGCGTGACAATAGGTTATAATATACAAAAGCTTACATCTCAGATCCAAGCCGGCAGGTTCGCCATTATGTAAGGAGAAAAACTGCTCCCTTCTAGACCCAAAGTAGGTGTATTGTATACAATCCCCATTGCTCTGTGGACTTATAACATTGATGAATCAGGTAAGTTGTATATAAATGAAAAGGAAACCTTCAACTGATTCATATTGTTGAGTATGTACCAGCTACTATTAAGTCAATCACTGCATAAAACCTAAAGATGTTACTCCTATAACATACAAAAAAAGATTGAGGTTTTTGAACTCTGAAAGATAAAGACTTTCTCTGTAACTTTTAAATGGTTCTCCTGAATCTCCACGTGAACCATCACATGTTTCATCTGATTTTAGCTACCTCGGAAAGATGACATGCAGTGAAGGAAAAAATAGTATTTCTAATAAGTCATTCAATGATCCCCAGAGCATGCAGATGCTGCATGGTGAATCTCTGTGCCAGGCCTTCAGAATCAATGAGAGAATTCTTTCTGCATAGATGCAAACGTTCAGTGAAAACTCCACCTTTTGGAATTTCTAGAGTCAGAATACGATGACTCCATCTCTAAACCCATACCAGTGTGCTGTTACATAAGACTGCCAGCTTCCTTAATGACTCCTGGTTGTGTCCAGGCTCAGTTCCCTCCCAGGATCCATACCTTCTGTCTATGTAGAGAGAGGCCAAATCACCAGCAAGAGGTCTCCATCAAGAGACTGTAAAACTGTGAACCAGTCCTTCATTTGCTCTGTTCCCATATTCTTACAACTCTCTTTTTCCAATCAGATCAAAGGTGACCAAAAATACTTTGGAAAAAAAAAGGCTTATGAGCGAGCCTCCTTTCCTGTCAGCCTCCATGTAATTCTTCCAATGATATATTAAAAATAAAGCATTTTCAATCATGTTTAAAAATCAACCCAAGGGATAACTATTAAGAACTATCAGCCTCCAATATAAGGCCGGACCTGAGAAAATGATGTGTTTATGGAATTTGATGAGTTATTGCTAAATTGGTGGATGGTTCTTGTCTGAGATACTTTAATTACATTGTTTCATGTTACATACAGAATACAAAAGATTGCAGGAGTGATATTTCTTAAAGAATAATCACTTACTCATCATTCTGCTGAAGAGAAATCTGAATCTTATCCTGTTCTGTTAATTGATCCTGTTGCTTTCTTTTTTTAACTGAGAAATAAAACAAAGCGTATTATCATTCAGAAGTCATACTTCTTACTTCCTTGAAGGCCAATTACTTTCACACACACACACACACAAACACACACACACGCATCCTTGCCATTAGACTTAACCTTCACAGACTTGAAATAATCAGAGGGAAGGCCGGTCTCAAGTTTGAATCTGGAAAGGTCTGAATCATATAATATTTTATTCAAGAAGTTCAACTTTAGAAGTAGAACTGGCTCCCATTCCAACATTATTGAGCAATGATTACTCGAGATACTAAGCAGAATCATCTCATGGAAAGGACTGGGAATTACCACAATCAGTTCACTGTGTTGCTTCTCAACTGCTTCTTAAGCACAAAGGTTCATTTTCTAGTGTAAAGTTCATCTTCAAAATAGTTTAAACAACCCTCTGAATCTCGATCTCCTACTAATTAAATTAACAAATCTTCTCATTGTAATAGTGTAAAGTAAATATCAGTCCCATTCTTGGGAAAAATAATTTAAAAATCTGAGTCAATAAGCTATTACTATACCTCGTGTTCTGAAGAATGCATGCTTGAATTTACCTGTCAAAAGTTCCTGCTGCTTCAACAAAATATTTCTTATTTCTTTTAGCCATGTCATCTTCACATCTACATTAGGAGCCTGAAGATTAAAAAAAAAAAGGGAGGTGGTACACATTTCCTTTCAAAAAGGATGTACTATAATAAAACAAATGTAATTGTGTACATAAAATATTATCGACTCCCTATAACACCATACTCAAATCTTAACCATCTGATTGTTAAAATTTTTATGAAGCAAATAATTCACTATCAGATTAGATGAGATAATACAATCAGAACCATTTTTGCTGTAATCCCAGGACTTTGGGAGGCCAAGGTGGGCAGATCTCTTGAGCCCAGGAGTTTGAGACCAGCCTGGGCAACATAGGGAAACCCCATCTCTACAAAAAATAATAATAATTAGCCAGGTGTGCTGGCACGTGCCTGTAGTCCCAGCTGCTTGGGAGGGCAAGGTGGGAGAATCGCTTGAGCCTGGGAGGCAGAGGTTGAAGCGAGCTGAGATCACACCACTGCACTCCAGCCTGAGCAACAGGGTGAGACACTGTCTCAAAAAAAATCCATTTTGAAATTGCCCTTAAATTATGGTATAATAATGCTTGGATGAAAATGTGAAATATAATTTCACTTATTTTGTCTTTACAGGAGGATTATTTTTAAAATATAATGCTTTGATGTTTAATTTTAGTAAAATAAAACAAGTTCTATTATTTCCGAAAAGGCCATCTATTGCAGAATAACCTTGGTGACTGATGGTAACATGAAAGGTTCCTTAAATATCCTCCCATTACTTACAAGATATTTGTTAAATGATACCAAATATTATATCTTAAACAAACCAAGAAAACATATTTTCATAGATTGTAGTCAACTAGTAAAGAATTACAACAAACAAAACACACTGAGCATTTTTAACAGATAACAGCACATTGACAAGTCATGATACAAATATTTATTGCAATGACAACATCCTCTTGAAATGTTCTGATTCCTCTTCCCTTCCCTGAAACACATTGGACCCTATACAACTGGCGAGGGCTTTAACCATGTTCTTTAGAAGTAGAAAGCAAGTCTGAACTGTCACATTCCCATGTCTCATAATCAGGTACCCCTAGAATGCTTAGCACAAGAGGAACTCAGAAACATTACAATTCCATAACTTGGAAACTAGATGGGGACAGAGAAGTACCTGCCAAGCTGTCAGCTCTAGTTGATAAGTCTCCTATGTAGTTGTGAAAACTTGAAGCCCTAGAGAACACCACAGGCATATCTCAATGTAGCTACTAGAAAACATTTAAATACATCACAAAGAATATTCAAATAATATTTAAGTGACCTACATGAAAGGAGTGGAAATTTTGAAATGTGACCAAAATTATTTTTGTTTATAAATTCGGGCTTTTGTATTTTAATGCAGGTTTTGGTTTCTAGAAGAATTTTAAAATGACCAACCTGGACAATATAAACTTCTTCCTTTTCACCATACCAGATTTCAAACTTGCGGTTATCACCTTTTACATATTCAGTGAATCCAACTTCATCCATCTATAATAAATAAGTCAAAATTTTCATGAGCATTTTATTTCGAATATGAAATTACATTAAATCTACCCTATCATATTCTAAATGAAACAGAATTTCTCTTGGGCAGAAAAATACATGTTATATTAAATGAATATGAAATGATAATTACAATAATAGACGAGAGTATTTAAATGTTTTCATTGAACTATGCACTTTATAGTTCAGATTGCATGCTTCATTTCAGTGGTTGACACAAATGTTATAAATCTGAACATCCAAGTAGCCCATCTAAGATCTAATTATGTTATAAATTAATAGTACACTATTAAAACAAATTATTGGGTCAAACACAGAAGTAATTAAACATCAATAAAGAAAAGCCACTGAAAATTAATTTAAATGGTTATTTAGAATAATCATTTGACAGATCATTTAATCTTACAAATTATAATTTATTTTGATAGAAGCCTTACAAGTTACAAACATTTAATTTATGGGACAGGAGAGAACCAGCCAGGTACACAAGGATCTCTCTATTTTCCACCAATCTCTTGGCCTTTCTAAAAAAAAACAAATAATATGTCATGGGACATTGTTGTCTTTTTGTACCCAGTGAAACTTCTGTACACAATATCTCTTCCTTACCACAGTTTTTTCTTCTCCTCAACATGATCATGCAAGTCATAAACTCTTCCATTTTCTTTCATCGTTTTCTGCTAACAGCTTGGCTAATTGCATTTTGGGCAATCTCATTCCTTTGCACAAACATTCTTTTAGTCCTTTCTGCCTTCCTCTTTTCTTTCAGTTCATACGTAATTATCTAAAGGAGTATCTCACTCTCTGTTCTAGTTATGAGTTCCCCAAATGGCCCTAGTTAGAGCTGATAAGCATTAAAGGTAGTGCTAGGGAGATTGCCATACCAAGGAGAAGAAAAGTACTTATGCTTAGAAATGTAACTTAACATATTAATGAAAGAAACCGTGACATCCACCCTGAATGTAAGTAAGAAGTTATTTTCACAATGTCCCAAACTATCTTTATATTCTCACTCCACCATTCCAACTAACCTGCTTCCGCTCAAATATCACAATTTAAGATGAATAGTAATCTCATATTCAATATTTTTAAAAATTAATTTTGTTTCATTACATGGTTTTGTCTTAATAACATGATAAGCTGGAAGGCACACAGGCTTTGAGGTTAGAGAGGTCTGGATTGGAATACATCTCTACCATTCACTAGCTAGCTATGTGTCTCAGTGCAAGTTGCTTAACTTTTCTAAACTTCAGTTTCCTCAACTATAAAATGGAAAGAACGCCTATTTCATAGGGTTGATATAAGGACTAAATAGCATGGAGTAAATGCTTAGATTCTATAATGAGCTTTTTAAAGTATGAGTTTGCTTTCTACTCCTTCCCCTATTTAAATTGCAATATTTTTTGTTATTTTTTATTGCAAACATCTAGTACATCATTATCGATTAAGTGAACTTTTCTGAGTTGCCCTGGAAATCTAACCATTATGTATTGCACATAGTAAGGACTATGTGCAGGTTTGTTAAATTTTTAAAAAACCAATGATAATAAACACATGAACTAAGGAATCTGAAGGACTCGAATCTCCCCATCTGGTCAACTTTGACTTTAGATAGGGCCTTTCCTTGTATATAAGTGGCCAACTTAAAATATAACATATAAATCATTAGAAAGTACACGGTCAGGCCATGGGGTTACAGGTTTGTATGGTGCAGTCAAAACAAGAGTTCATTTAAAGTGAGAGACATAGACAAAGGCAACAACAGACACTGGGGACTACCAGAGGAGGGATGGAGGGGGAGGGACAAGGGTTGGAAAACTAACTCTTGGGGACAATGCTCAGTACCTGGGTGATGGGATATTTGTACCCCAAACCTCAACATCATGCAATACAGCCAGGTAACAAACCTGCATATGTACCCCCTGAATCTAAAATAAAAGTTAAAAAAAAGTGAGAGAGAAGGTTATGATCCTCTCTAAAAAGGGTAAGACTTTGAAAACAATAACCCAAATTGTTAAACAACACATTGACTAGGAATGCTAGCAATTGCTTAATGCTGGAATCTCATGATAAGCAGGCAAGCAGAAGTGAGCATAGTGAACCCTAAGAAATATCCTAATTTTCAGTGGTATCACCATTTTCCCAGGAATCCTGGTCTAAAGCCTTGTAGGCATCACTGGCTAATGTTTTTTATTAAGGATATTCGGCATTACTGGGGAACCAAAGAAGAATCAGAAAGATTTTCTTCCTTCAATGTCAGGTATTATTTAATTTTTGTAGCTAGTAAGTCATCAAGCCCATCTGTCTACTTTCTATTGAAATGTTTCTTGCATCTATCCCACCTTCTCTGTTTCCATGGTACTTACTGCAGTTTCAGTTCTCATGACTTAATCACCTAATATCCCCCTTACTTTAATGTACTCAAGAAACCTTTTGTTGGCCTGTCCATCATTGTAACAAATTAAAGGTAAAATAGAAACTTAATATGAAATAGAAATACTGTATTAGGTAGAAATTAGGTCACCTCACAATAAAATGTACATCAAATGGATTTGGGTCAAATATGCCTATGAAGGTAAAGTACCTTCCCAAGGAATAGGTATATAGACAGCAAGAGATTTGAGCCCTCTGTGACACAGATTACAAGTTTTTGGTTCTCAATCAATGTTTGTTAATGACTTAGAAGTCCCTTTGAGATTTGGGGGCTTAGAGGTGGACTGCTAAAATCAAAGGAGCAACTGGATGAAAACAAGAGTTTTAAAGAAGCTGCTGTGGGTTCAGAGTGAAGCAGGGAAAATAGATGATAGGAAGAACTACTTCTTTTTGACCTGACCCTGGGCAGGAACCTTGTTAGAAACAACTAGGGGCTGCTGATCCTATGGGAAGAATCAAAAGCAAGGCCTGCTTATAGGTAGTCTCCTAATACAAACACCTCATGCCTGTCTCAAAACATATTGCCTGTCCACTTTATAACTGCTGCTGAAAATTTTATCAATTGTCAAATATACTGGTGATGAGAACCATGAAAGAACATGCTCATGAAAAGTGACTAATGTGATAGTGGTTGGTGAATTAAGGACAATCATTTTCTCTATTTTTGCAATTTTCTGTGACAAATGTTATATTGGTTTTAGAATTTAAAATTCAAAAGATGAAATTCATTAGATGTAAAAAGACTTCAAATTTGTCAATTATGGGTATCATGTGAATTGGAAGTTCCTCTTCTCTAATGGAGAAACCAGCTGTTAAGTATCATTGGGTTGTCAATAACTTCCCCAAACAAAACTGTTCTCATTTTAATAACAAACTAATATTAGGAAAAAAATGGGGATTTGGTTTATAGGAGAGAATAAAGTAATTTTGAAAGATGGAACAGGATAGATATGGAAAGGATTCAGCTATAGGTGGCTTTGAACACCCAGGAAGGGTGGAGTCAGGGAATGGAGGAGGAACATGGAAAGGAAGGTGGGGACATGCTAAATACAAAAGTTATCCATTTTTAAATTGCATTGAGGAAAAGGAGGTAACTCTTTCCTCCCTGTCTCTCCTGTAGCATAAGGCTCCTTTCTAATAAGACCAAGAACTCCATCCAGTGCCACTGGGGGAAAGAGAGTGCTTATGAGGAGGCTGGGACACTCCTTATAATCTCAAGCCATGCTCTTCGGGATGCTAGAGGGCCCCCTGGGGGAATACCTAATATTGTAGTGAGAAGAAAGGCAGGAATCAAAGCTATGAATTCCCTCACCTTCACTTCAAGCAGAGACGTTATGATTCATCTGACTTCTACATAAGACTTAAGATTTAAAAAAAAAACAACAAAGATGTGCAGCTACAGTATAAAATGCACTATTTGAAACAAAAAAAATGTGCAAACTGGGAGACACACACACACACACACACACACACACACGAAACAATACTACATTACCCGATACAAATTGTCTTACTTTCCAACAGTGTTTAAAACTGTATGATGGGTATCTATCAGAGCCTTCTCCACTTTCAACACGCCTTTTGCAAAAAACAATGGCTTTTTCATACAAGAAAAGATGTCGCTGCATTGGTTTGAATCTAGCCAAATCCTTCATTTTTGTAGCACCTTTCTTGTGTCCTATCCAAACACTGAATCCACCTTGCATTATCATCTTGCCCAGTTCATTTAAGTTTCCCTAGAATGGAAAATCAAAACCCATTAGTAGAAAGCAAAGCTACATTCAGCTCTCTGACATCAACATGTTAGTGTTTAGCTTGAGCTACTAAAACCCTGAAGACTAATTTATGTTTTTTAAAAACTTAACTTTGTATGTTAAAACATGGCATGCACCACATAAGTACAAAATTACTGTGGGGGTGGGGGACAAAAGAAACTTCCTTTTCTCTGGCTTCATATCATCTGGAGGTATTTCAGCCAGGGTAAGTCTCCCCATCTCTTCTTCAGTCCTGATTGGTGCATGATATATACCAGTTCAAGTTTTCCCACTGGGTGGAGCTAACCTGTTAAAAGGTGACACAAGTGCTAAAGATTTGATTCTTTTCTTTCCTGTCTATTCCTATCTATAGGGGCAAGCAGCAATTATGAAACAATACGTTTTCTTAGCTGACCCAAGCATTCCTTAAGCAGGATCTCCCAGGTCTGGGATTGGGGGAAGACCGTTATGGACAAGGGGGATCTCATAAATCCATTTGACTGCTGATCTGAAGCCAATTCTCCACTTAGCATTATCAGTAGTAATATCAACATTTTGATCTCCATTTATCTGATTCCTATATGTTATTTCTCAATTGGTTCCAAGAGGGGAAAAGGGACGTTGAGATGTTGACCCTCTAAAATTCCAACAATTATTAAAATGTGCTTACAATATAGCCATTTATTGCAATCTGATGCATAGAATCATTAACTGACTTCAGTAAATCCAGCATTGCATCGAGTGCCTCCTTTAACAGAGCAGATCCTTCACAGTCTTTGCTATATTTTAATAGCTCCTGTAATTAGAAATCAGGAATTAATATTAGGCAGATATTAATATCTGATTGAAATGAATAAGTTTTTGGCTAACATGCTTTCAAGCTGGAATCCAAATATAATGTCACATTTTGGAGTAATTCCTTTTACATGCTCTTTGCTGCAGTAATATTTTTAATAACTGTCAAAATAGAGGAAGTAGAATAGTGACTGAATATTATAAAACAAAGGACATTTAATGCTTCTGGAATTGAAGTATAATAGCTATTAAGACACATCAGAGATCAGTTTTTAAAGCCATTACATGTAGGGTTCTTTTGTCCTCTACATACAATAATTTGTTTTAGCCATGATGCACTCATAACGCATATAGCATAGAACATTATGAAAATTCATTTTAAAACAAGTCGTATTGTATTTATATTTAACACAAGATTCTAGTAATCCTTTTGCATTATACCAGGGGAGTGCCATTTGCATTTTTCATTAGGAAGGCCCCTATGAAATACAGCCTCAAAACTATAAGAAATATTTGTTTGTTTAGTTCTTCTTACAAATATTTAAAGTTCTTCAGCAAAACATTGTGCGGAAATCAACACAACTTGTATGAAAAATTAAATAGCTAAGACTCCAGATATTCTCAGCCTGATATCTATGTCTATGGCATTTGTAGCCACAGTGAATTGATGGAGCACACTGCAAAATTCTGCCAAATCCAGCCTTCCCAGTCATTGAGCCTACCTATTTCTGGTGCTTTCTAGTAAACTATTTCCTTTTTAATGGCTTTGCCCTATCTGACTCAAAAAGTAAAGAAACAAACAAATGCTTCATATAATTACCTTCAACAATAACTGATATTTAGTGATTCGTTGCACTGGTTTGAGTAAATAGGAATCCAGTCTAAGTCTGTGTTTTAACTTTCTTTGACATTCCTGTCATTAAAAGATAAATATCAATAAAATTAAATTAAGACATGCACCCTGTGAAAATGCCAAGTGTTCATTGATTAAACCTAATGCCCCAATGTTTCTTACATCTCAAAGAAAATTTATTGGAAAAATCACTGTTATAGTACAGAAATTACAAGACACAGTATATCTGAAAAACTACCATAAACACTGTTTCAAGGATTGGAGAGGTAAACAATTTCAACATTTCAAAGGTTTAAAAGTGTTCAAATATAAATTCATATTGATGTGGAATGCTTAAAAGGTGTGAAAGCAGGGAATGACTATTGATTAACATGATTAAAACATTCTTTAATATATTCAAGAAAATTCACAAAAGACCAAGCTCTATAAGCCAAGGCTCAGAAAAGAAATTGGTTGTGCTGAATATAAATCAGACTGGATATGAGAACAAAATTGTTAATATCACAAATAAAGCCCTCATCAACTGGTGCTATACTTCAACCAGTAATTGGCCCATTGCCACTATAAATATAAAGGTCATGACATTGAGTTTTGGGAACATTGTAGGGGTCCATAGTCAGGGCAAGATGCAGGTATTTAGGATGAAATGTGCATAGAGAAAGTACAGAACATGAAGGGATTGGGGAAACAATACGCCTGAATAAGAACCATGGCTCTCCTCTGAATATGGGTAAAATCCAACATACAATCTAATTCAAACAAGAGTTAAAGATGGAGGACTGCTATTAGGTTGGTGCAAAAGTGATTGCGGTTTTTGTCATTACTTTCAGTGGCAAAAACTGCAGTAACTTTTGCACCAACTTGATACACGCACTTAACTCTCCTCACTCATGACACCCAACTAAAATGATGGAAAAGTTATCTTACTAGGCAAAATCACAAAGTTATGAAGAAGATGAGAAAGGGGAAAACTTCAGCAAAATTTGGAAACTGGAAACCAAACTTAGAAGTGGTCAACAACTGAGCACACTGGAGAAAAGTGGATTTCAAGTTGGTGGAGGAAAAAGCCAAGGAGCAACTCAATTTACATTATAAACATCTCCTCCCTGCCCTCCACAAAGTCTCATGGATTATAGACACCAAGTACCTCTGAAAGTGGGAGGTAAAGTTGAGGTTCAAGAAAGGATGCTTGTTGAAAGTCTTTTAAAGAAGTAATTAGATAATAACAAATGTTGGTGAGGATATGGAGCAATTAATACCCTCATACACTGCTGTCAGAAATGTAAAATGGTGCAGTAACTTTGGAAAAGAGTCCAGCAGTTTCTCAAAAAAGTTAAATGTAGAGTTACTATATGACCCAGCACTTTTACTCCCAGGTATACAGCCAGGAGGAATGAAAACACATGTCTACAAAAAAACTTGTACAAAAGCATTCTTAGCAGCATTGTTCACAATAATCAAAAGGTAGAAACAAGCCAAATGTGCATCAATCAATGAATGGATAAATAAAATGCTATATATCCATATAATGGAATATTATTCAACCACAAATAGGAATAAAAAACTAATACATGCTACAGCATGGATGAACCACTAAAATATTATGCTAAATGAAAGAAAGAAGTCAAACACAAAAGACCACATATTGTATGATTCCATTTATATGAAATCTCCAGAACAGGTAAATCTATTGAAGACAGCAAGTAGATTAGTGGTTGCCTAGGGCTGCTAAGATTGGGGAAAAAAGGGAAGGTAGCTGCTAAAAGGTACTGGTTTCTTTCTAGTGATCAAAAACATTATTAAATTGATTGTGGTGATGGTTGTCAACCTTGTGAATATAGTAAAACCACTGAATTGTATACTTTAAAAGGGTGAACTGATGGCATTTTAATTATATCTCAATACAGCTGTTACAAAAAGAAACTAAATGGCATGAAAAATCTAAATAAAAGCAATAAGGCTCTCAGATAACCATACTACTTTGCACAGCTGGGTGCCTTCTCTTCCCTTCCTTTGGCAGAAAAATGGATGTTTATCTAGAAAGAGTAAAACACAGGGCCTGTGGACTAAAGGATACAAGGTTCAACTTAGGGCAGAGTACCATATTGAAAAATATTCAAGCACTCTCCATGTTATATCTCAAACAAGTGACCCTTAGTCTTTTCTCCTAACTTGGCTACTACAACACAAGCATCCAGATCATTATACACAAGGTAGCAATTCAAGGACTCTGACCAGCCTAATAGAAATGCTCCAAAGATACAGGTATGGGGGAATCCCTTCAAGCAAATAGCTTGAGACAATGAGGATCATGGTCTCAACTCATAACTCAACAATGAGGATCATGGTCAATAAACCCACACACGCCCTGGAAATTTCCAATGAGATTTTTAGTCTTTACTCCTAATGCAAGTGGATAGACAAGTATCACCAGACATTTGAGGAGAGCATCAAAGATGGGTAATAGGAACCAAACAAAGAGAAATAGAAAAAAAGCAACATGAAGACAACAGAAGCTGTGCAGGGAGAAGAAAACAGTTTTTAAAAGAAAAATCAATTATCATCTTTGCATAGATGAATGAAGATACTGAATTCATAAAATGAAATCAGAATTCTTTTTTTTTTTTTTTTTTTTTGAGACGGAGTCTCGCTCTGTCGCCCAGGCTGGAGCGCAGTGGCCGGATCTCAGCTCACTGCAAGCTCCGCCTCCCGGGTTTACGCCATTCTCCTGCCTCAGCCTCCCCAGTAGCTGGGACTACAGGCGCCCGCCACCTCGCCTGGCTAGTTTTTTTGTATTTTTTTTAGTAGAGACGGGGTTTCACCATGTTGGCCAGGATGGTCTCGATATCCTGACCTCGTGATCCCCCCGTCTCGGCCTCCCAAAGTGCTGGGATTACAGGCTTGAACCACCGCGCCCGGCACATAATTCTATTAAAAGAAACATTGAAAAAATAGAAAAAGGATGAGGGCTCTTCAAAATTAAAAACACAATGGCAGAAATGGAAACCTCAATAGAAGGACTAGGAACTAGAGTAAGAAGACAAAGAATAGAAAATAGAAAAGATGAGATAATTAGAGGACCAGTCCAGGATAGCCAATATCTGTGCAACAGAAATTCCAAAAAGAGAAAATGGAGAAAATTGGGTGGAGGAAATCAAAGAAAAACTCCAAGTAAATTTGGACAGGAGTTTCCAAATTCAAATTTATCACCCCAAGACTAGCATAATGGATAAAAAACAGTGCCAACATTTGAACACTGAAAATAAAATAAGTTTTCATAAGCTTTCAGAGGACAGAAACTAAGTCACCTGCAAAGGAGCAAAAATTAAAATGGCATCAGATTTCTGAATAGCAACACTGGAAGCTAGAAGACAATTAAGCAATACCTTCAAAATTCTGAGTATAATTATTTCTTACCTAGAATTCTATACACAGCCAAACTAGTAACGAAGTCTTAGGGTAGAATAAAGATATTTGCAGACACATACACTCTCAAAAACTTCTATGTACTGTGTACACTTTCTCAGGAAAACTACTGGAGGATGTGTTCCACCAAATAAGGGAGGTAAACAAGAAAGATAAAGACATGGCACCTAGGAAGGAGGAGAGCCTATGCAACAGATGACAGGTGAGGAGAATTCCAAAAATTATGTTCACCAAGATGCCCAGATGACAGCTGTGCAACAGGCCTAGTGAGTCTAGACAAGCAAGACAGAAAATCCCAGGAGATATTTCTTTAAGAATATGAAATTCAGAGGAAATAGAACGTGTTTAAATGTAATAAGAAGAGATTTTTGTAACTCCCACATCTGGGAGAGGCTGGGGTAGAATAATGATAAGTATCTAGAAAACTGAGTACAAAGACCATCGCAAGACAAACAGAAGGGAAGGAAAAGCAACCCTATTATACCACATGATTCATCTGAGCAAAGAAATTACATAATCTTAATTTAACACTGTATATCTAACCAAAATTACAATATGACTATAGTGGAGATTTTGAAAGAAAAGAAGTATATTCGTATATGTGGTAGTTGGGTGGGAGGCTGTGAAAGAGAGCTAAGTCTTCATCTTCCATAGGAGAAAGGAGAAAGATAAGCATGTCATTTGGAGCTATGGAGGTAAATACCAAAGGATGTAGCTAAAAGTGCTGAAAGTGTTTGCCTCTGGGAAGTTACAAATGTGTTTGTGTGTGTTGGGGGGAGGGTGGATTTGCTTTTTAACCTATATACGTATATGCATATGTAATGTGCTTAAAGTAGAAAATGAATTTATGATTAATAAATATCCCAATATCTTCCAGAAAGAGTATATCCAATACTTGAATAATTACTATACCTGGAAAAACGCACATTCTGAATACTTCCTCCAAATTGTTTCTGATCTGGGCTTATTCTGACAATATTTTGCATACATCTGAAAATCATCCTTCTGTGATAAAAAACAAATTCAAATGTATTACTAATTTGTGAATATGACTTTTGCCATCAAGAAAGGCTAAACAAGAGTGTAACCAAGCATCCTAGGAAATGTGGCCTAAAGGGCCTACTGTACTAGCAGCTGGTCAAAAGCCTTCTTTACGTTCCAAGAACAGCATGCCCATTGCATCTGGTGGAAGGACACATAATTATCTAAGTAATATCAGAACTTCCACTTGCCAAGCTTGAGGCTTAGATGGAGCCTTCTCTGTCTGAACTATAGAAACCTACTTTTTTGCATAATGATGAACTAATAGGGTGCCAAGAAATATATTCTGTTATTAGTCTCTTGATTCCCTAGTGAATGAACTTGTATATGACTTCCAAGTTAGAGCGTACAGTCCTAGGTTCATCACTGGGACATTATCATTGTAGCATAATCCATTTAGGCACTTAAGCAATTCTCTCTCCCTGAAATCCTCTTTCTCTGACCCTCATGAATGGGCTACCTTCTACTCATTATTTAACATTTATCTCATGAGTTATCTCTTCTATAAAACCATTGTTTATACCCCCCTTCTATGTAAGATGCCCCTCTTCTGGAGTTTCCCAGGACCATTTGTATATTTTGAATCTAATGCAAGTCATCTTCTACACAATTAATAATTTCCCTGTTTTTATACCTAAATAGATTTGGGCTTGGTATCCACATTATCTGGCACAATGCTTGGTGCATAGTAGGTGACCAGTAAATGGTTGTTGAATAAATAAATAATTCATCAATAAACATTTATTAAACCACAACTGGTTATTAAGAATGCTGCTAACCTGATGAGAGATACAACAATATATAGGATATAGACTCTGGATCTAAGGGCTTTCCATTAAGTTTCGGGGAAAATTCATGTATACATGTAAAGGTGCACAAGCACAATAAATATAAAGTCTCCAATGAGTAGGACAGACATTACATACTATAGAGTCTAAAGGAAGGATAAACTGCTATTGCTTGAGGAAGTTGGGAAAGAATTTGGTCATAACTTAAATGTGTTTAAAGTTAAAACATCTTAGTCGGGCATGGTGGCTCACACCTGTAATCCCAGCACTTTGGGAGGCCGAGGCAGGTGGATCACGAGGTCAGGAGATCAAGACCATCCTGGCTAACATGGTGAAACCCTGTCTCTACTAAAAATACAAAAAATTAGCTGGGCATGGTGGTGGGCACCTGTAGTCCCAGCTACTTGGGAGGCTGAGGCAGGAGAATGGCATGAACCCAGGAGGCAGAGGTTGCAGTGAGCCGAGATTGCACCACTGCACTCCAGCCTGGGTGACAAAGCAAGACTCCGTCTCAAAAAAAAATAAAAAATAAAAAAAATAAAAATTAAAAAATAAAGTTAGAACATGTTCAGCAAGGTTGACACACAGTTCTTTCTTATCCTTATTCTCTTCTCATTTCATAAACACTTTGTGGGATAAGATATCTATTTTGAAGCTTTCAAAAATCACCTCTATTGAATAAACTCATAAATCAAGACAAAACTAATCTTTCAGGAAGAAGAGAAACTACATAAGCAGAGAAGCATACACGAAAAATATTCTAACAGAAAACTCTAATGAAGGAGAGTATGATCACTAACTTGGAAAGTCAATTGTATTAACCATACTCCGGACACAGAGGAATGGGCCTCCCTAATGCTTTTGTTGAAGGAAAAGAACTGACAGCTCTCTGTTTCTATGAAGTTCCTGTGATAGATGCCTTGGTGGCTGGAAGTCAGACTGGATCCAATTCTAAAACTTTACATGTATTTTAATAAGACAAATATTATAAATAATAAGGTGTTTTTTAGGCAAAAAAATTAACCAAGCCCCAGATAGTTTTGTTATGATGATCCCAACTCTTACATCTTCATAGCCAGGATTGTCCCTGGATTACTAGGATTACCCAGGAGTCAGTGTTCAAGAGCTGAGCCACTGAAGCATTTGATACCACAGAATGGAATGGGCATTTTTATGCTCTGGATGTCCCAGTGCTTTCATTTCTGCAGCAAAACTTGGTTTGGTATTAAATACTCACTGGAGTAATGTATCTTCTCCAAAAACATAAAGACATAAAGCACCTATCTCGTCGCCAAATCTGTTCTTATAAGTGCATTGCCAATTTGGTGGTGCATATTTATATATTTAAAAAAAATAATTTAACTAACCCTTTCCAGGAAACAAGGTCCCACGCTTTCTGGAGCATGAGCGCAATTTTCCAGGCTGCTCAAGAAAATGCTGTGAAAATTTCAGAGAAAAAAAAAATTACATGATTTTATGTGAAATATAATAAACTGGTCAAGAGAGCACTTTAAATAGTTTCATAAAAAATAAATATTCAATTCAGCAATTACATACTCATTATGGAATTCATATATTTCTGCCATGTTTCCAAAGAGAACGTCCTTTTTATTTCTCAGGAGAGGTGGCATAAGATCAAACATCTCTGGATTATCCATCTCCGCTCTATAACCCTACCCAAAATAAATACATTCATGCATTTTAAAATATTTACATGCACATTTGGTTGGGCTACTAATGGGTGTAGGTACAGCAGAATATTAGGGGATTTGAAGGTGAAGTTGTTTGAATTTTAATTCAATTTTAATTCAATTCAAATCTCCTACCCAAAGTTATCCATGTTTTGTTTTTTTGTTTTTTTTTTTTTTTTTGAGAAGGCAGGACAAGGAAAGGAAGTCAAGGTTTTCCAGTCAATAGACAGAATAAAGTAATAGCTCTTTGGCCTTCAGAGTAGCTTGTAGTGTAGGAAACAAGATAGAAACCAAGATAAAAACATAGATTACAGGTCATCAGCTTCTCCTTAAATTGGCAATATGTGTTTAGGTTTTTTCAGACCAAATTCATATCATGACATTTTTGTCAAATGACTATTTTATCCCATTCTCAGTTTTTTACATCACAATCTCTAAATAGCACCCTGGGAATAACTGTAACAATCGGCTGTATCCTTAAGAGAACATTTTCTCTTCTGTAATAAACTCTAAATCAATCATTTCCATTACTGAGGGAGAGCCTGAATGTGCACGTTTAGCCAACATGCTGCATCCAACAATAAAAGAAATGCCCACTGCTGCCATATGACAACCAGGGAAGGAGATGGAAGTAGAAGATTGTCCCTAAACACCTTCTAATGAATGTAGCAAGGGTTCATTTGGGAAAAGAGAGGGCAAATACAATTTGAATAGCTTACCAACAAAACAGTATACAGTTCTCGAACATAAACTCTCTCAGTCTGTATCAGTTCATTTAGGACGTGGCTAAAATGAAAAGACCATATTTATCAGTTATTTTATTACTGAGATCTATATTGCAATGTTTCAAGTATTATCATCATGAGAAGGTAAAACTAGCTAATGCATAGGAACTATCAATGGTTTTTGTTTTAGCATCAAAATATGAAACTACTTTTATGGTTTCTAGAATAAAAACTATATATATAGTCTTATGGGTGGTTTTTATTCATTATATTTATATTCATTTATATATATATATATCCTGCTTTTTTCATATATATATATATATGCTCTAGGGTTACTATAAGCTTTAAAGAACTTTATTTCTAACTCACTGAGATTAGGAATAAATTTACTAAAAACTCACAATAACTATTCTTAAATGTCTGAGGTTTTTATTGTTTTGGGGTAGCATAGTTTATGAATTTTAATACCCTTTTTTTCCCTAAAAAATAAGTATGAGCATTTTAGGCACTATTTTTCCCTTTTCCCAGTAATGTTCTGAAATTTTCTAAGGGAGGCAGTAGATTTTTTTTTACCATGTCTCCCAAAGTGTAGGTCATAGTTATATTTCCCATATATATATATATATATATATAATTTTTTCTTTTTTTTTTTTTGAGATGGAATCTCACTCTGTCACCCAGGTTTGAGTGCAGTGGGGTAATCTCAGCTCACTGCAACCTCCACCTCCCGGGTTCAAGAGTTTCTCCTTCCTCAGCCTCCCTAGTAGCTGGGATTACAGGCGCTTGCCACCACACCTGGCTAATTTTTGTATTTTTTGGTATAGACAGGGTTTCACCATGTTTGTCAGGCGGGTCTCGAACTCCTGACCTCAAGTGATCTGCCCGCCTGGGCCTCCCAACATGCTGGAACTGCAGGCATGAATAACCATGCCCCACCCATTTCTGTAATAATTTTGTTTATTGTCTCTGGAAAATAAAATATATTTTCTTTTCAATGTGATTTCCAATTGACGTCATATTTAAAACTCATTTCCCTTGTCCCCAGTATAAGTAACCTATTTGATTTTAAATTATACTTTTGACTTTTTTTTCTTTTTCTTTTTGGATATTAAAGCATTTAACATTTGAGAGCTTTATAGTATATGTGTGTGTGTGTGCGTGTGTGTGTGTATATATATGTATGTATCTCATACACACATATGTGTACCTACAACTTGCTGCAAAATGCTTGCTAATTACAACTCTGTAATATAAAATTAAAAAGATGAATATTCTTATGTCTAGAATATTAATATACCATTATAACAGTGAACAAAACAATTATTAACATCTATTAAATAACATTGTATAAATCTGTATAATCCTTTGTAATTTTTGATGTACCATTCTATTCATTTTGTATACCGAAATTTGCTAAGAGAATAGATCTTAACTGTTCTCACCACACAAAAAAAATGGTAACTATGTGAGGTGATAGATGTGTTAACTAACTTGATATGGTAATCATTTCACAATATATACACATATCAAAGCATCACATTGTACACTTTAAATATATATAATTTTGTCAATTATATATCAATAAAGCTGAAGAATTAATAGATAAGGTAATTACCATGATTTGATCATTATACATTGTACACATGTATCAAAATTTCACACTGTATTCCATAAATATGTACAATGATTATGTGTCGATGAAAAATAATAATAAAACTTTTTGAAGAATGATAAACAAAAACCTCCATTTTATTTCAGTCTGGGCAAAAAAAAAAAAAAAAAAGAGGATAGCAACATTCTGAAAAAGTTTAGTTAATTTTCTTCAAATCACATAAACAGGCCATAGGTTGGCCAGGCCTAAAACCTGGACTTCTGACACCTAAACTAGTGCTCTTTTCATCACACCCAGTAAAACCCCATTCTGTGAACTCAAATTTCTAATTACATTGGCCTTGAACACTGAACCAGACTCCCACAGTTAGATGTGTATGTGAGTTTATATTAATAAATAAAGGATACTTCTTTAAGACATCCAAGCTATTGCCATTGTCCAAACTGGAGGATTGACCAGAACTTCTCTTCTCCTGACAATCATGCACCACTTCAATCTGAAATACAGCAAATAAAAGTTAAATTAGCATCTCTGTAGGTATAATTCTTCTTCAAGGCTATCCAGCTCAAATTAAGTTTATTCTAGGTCCTAACTCTGAAGATAAATTGAAAAATAAAACTATGATATTTTTCAAAATAACTTTGATACATACTAGTAAAAAGTGATTTGAGTTGCCTAAGAAAACAGATTTAAGACACTAATTAGAACTTATTTTATGTATTAACTCTCTATTTATTTGGCATTCTTGGAAAATAAGGTTGATTCATAAAAAGTTAATTTTCTAGATAACTAAAGTGTATTCATTGAAGAACCAACCATCTTTTTAACCATAGTGATTTCTGATGGAAACCTTTCTAGAAAATATTACATGCATCCTTGAATTCTTTAATCAAAGACACACAACATAACTGATCCTTTTTCTTTATTTTTTTTTCTAAGATCTGGGGCAAGCTAGAAGATCCTTTTCCTAATGATTCAATGGCATCATCATAAGCTTGAACATGACAAAATCTAATGATGTGCTGCAGGGATACCTGCAGAACTCTATTCTTTCTTGAAATAACTGTAACCTGTACATCTCTGTCTCTACTTCCTGCCACACGTTAGTTTTTATAAGTTGCCTCCCTAATTCTAAGTGATTGCCTTATTTTACAGACTCTAAAGGACTTGGACTGGCCTACTGAGTCAACTGCAAAAGATTTGTGATGATTATTTGTTCTTAAGAAGCATTTGAAGTGTATTCCTGGTATCCAATCTCAGCCGTATTGGACAGCTGAGCTTGCCAAAAGCCTGACCCCCAATTAAATGTAACATTGCTTTGTGACAACTAGAACCCCAAATTAAGTACAGTATCTATCAGCTAAGTATTTCCCCAAAATGTGACCTACTTATTACAAATGAAAGAAACAAACATGTATTACGACTTTCTATATATTAGGCATGCACAGTCCTAGGTGCTTAACACATATTATATTTAATGTAAACAGCATTTAGCAAGTGATGGCATTCTTTTCCTCATTTTAAATATGGGAAAACTGAGGCTCAGAGAGATTTTATAACATGTAATACTACAGAATTTGGCATTCACGCTGTTTCTTTCTTGAAACCAGAAGTTGTGGCTGTACCAAATAATAACCAGGCCTGGTATATCAGTATAGACCATTCACTAGGCTGCTATTAATTACATTAAAACTTAGAGCATTATCATATGCCACGCATGTTCAAAGTGCTTCACAAATATTAGATTATTTTGTCTTTAACTCCATGATGAGAGTGTTCTATTCTTATGCCCATTTTATATATGGAAATTGAGTTCCAGAGAACTTACCCAAGTTTATAAAGCCAGTAAGTGATGGCACTGGGATTATAAGCCAGGCAGTCTAGGTTTACAATTTGTACCACTACGCTATACTGCCCCTTAAAAATATGTTCTCATCTTTATTTACCACAAAAAACACAATATGTGGGGTCTTGGGGACCGGGAGCAGTGGCTCATGCCTGTAATCCCAACACTTTGGGAGACCAAGGCGGGAGGATCACCTGAGGCCAGGAGTTTAAGATCAGCCTTGGCAACATAGCAAGACCCTGTCTATCAAAAAAAAGTGTTAAAAATATTAGCCAGGCATAATGGCCCATGCCTGTAGTCTAAGATACTCATGAGCTTGGGGTGGTAGGATTGCTTGAGCCCAGGAGTTTGAGGCTGCAGTGAGCTATGATTGCACCACTGTAGTCCAGCCTAGGCAACAGAGTGAGATTATGTCTCAAAAAAAAAAAAAAAGAAAAAAAGAAAAAAAGAAAGAAAAAGAGACAGAGAGAGAAAAGAAAACGTGGGATGTTGTAGCTATGATGAGTCTACTTCTTTACAAATATCAGACTATCATGGATAGCTGAGAAGAAAAGAATCTTGTATCTAACAGTAAATAAGTACATTGGGCGCAGTGACGCACACCTGTAGTCCCAGCTACTCAGGAGTCTGAAGTGGAAGGGTGGCATGAGCCCAGGAATTAGAGGCAGCAGTGAGCTATGGTTACCCCTGTGAATAGCCACTGCACTCCAGCCTTGGCAACATAGTGAGACCCCATCTCTAAAAAAATTTAAAAACAACAACAAAAAAGAATGGATAGCTTTTCTGAGCTAACAGCCTCTGCATGGTCCATTAGAATCTGTCCTATGTGTTTCATACTTGTAGGACTGGAATTGCTCACGAAAGAAAGTTTCTTCTGCAAAAAGGTGCAACACTTGTTTACGATTATTGAGGTGATGGTGGGTGGTGGTAAAAAGAAGCTGGAACATATACAAGATGTTCTATAGAAATGATTCTAGCCTTGAGCCAGGACTTGAGAAACAGCTCATACTGAGAAACTGGCATGTCTGGGGATATGCCAGTAGTACAGTGAAACACAATGCAGCAGCAGCTTTTTTTCTTCTTCTTTTTATTATTATTATTATTATTATTATTATTATTATACTTTAAGTTCTAGGGTACATGTGCATAACGTGCAGGTTTGTTACATATGTATACTTGTGCCATGTTGCTGTGCTGCACCCATCAACTCGTCAGCACCCATCAACTTGTCATTTACATCAGGTATAACTCCCAATGCAATCCCTCCCCCCTCCCCCCTCCCCATGATAGGCCCCGGTGTGTGATGTTCCCTTCCCGAGTCCAAGTGATCTCATTGTTCAGTTCCCACCTATGAGTGAGAACATGCGGTGTTTGGTTTTCTGTTCTTGTGATAGTTTGTTAAGAATGATGGTTTCCAGCTGCATCCATGTCCCTACAAAGGACACAAACTCATCCTTTTTTATGGCTGCATAGTATTCCATGGTGTATATGTGCCACATTTTCTTCATCCAGTCTGTCACTGATGGACATTTGGGTTGATTCCAAGTCTTTGCTATTGTGAATAGTGCTGCAATAAACATACGTGTGCATGTGTCTTTATAGCAGCATGATTTATAATCCTTTGGGTATATACCCAGTAATGGGATGGCTAGGTCATATGGTACATCTAGTTCTAGATCCTTGAGGAATCGCCATACTGTTTTCCATAATGGTTGAACTAGTTTACAATCCCACCAACAGTGTAAAAGTGTTCCTATTTCTCCACATCCTCTCCAGCACCTGTTGTTTCCTGACTTTTTAATGATCGTCATTCTAACTGCTGTGAGATGGTATCTCATTGTGGTTTTGATTTGCATCTCTCTGATGGCCAGTGATGATGTTAAATAGTCTTTCAAAGACACAATATTTGTCTAGCGAATAAAACATATGGTTTAAGGCCCATACCAACTATGCAACTAAAGCAATAAAGTCAATTTTGAATTAATTAATGATATTTACTTTTAAGTTGCTCTGATTTTGTCTCCAAGTCTTCTTCCCTGGTAGAGAAATATGAAAGAAGAATTTCAAACCAGAATTAAAGTCAGCACTTTTAATAAAAATACGTATATATTTATTAAATAATTTGAGTTAATATTCCAATATGTTTATATTAATATTTTAAAATCACACTATAGAAGATAATGTTTGGTTGGACTTACTCACATGACTTCATCTTCTTACTGAGCATGGTTTTGCTACGTATTCACCCATTCTCTCATTCATCAAACATTCACTTACTTGCCAAGCATTGAAGTAGGTGTTAGTGCTCACAGTTATTTGCAGATTTAATATTCATTCTGACACAAAAACATTTAATGAAATTGTAGCTTATTGATTAACTCAATCAAAAAGAATTTTGAAAAAATCTAAGTTTAATCTACTAATTAGAGCACCTACACTTATTTGGCACTTTCTACATATTGAGCACTGTTCTAAGAGCTATGCATGTATCTTCTTTTTAAATACTCAAAATCATCCTAAGAGGTAGGTAACAACTTCTATCCCTATCTTCTAGATAAGGAACTAAGGTTAATATCTTGTCCAAGAAGCAGAGGTGGTATTCAAATTCATATAATCTACTCTCAGAATGTTTCTAACCACCATATAAACATGTCCAAAGCATGATAAAATGTTAAACATGCCATCAAAATTCAAAGCTTTCATCTTTATTTTTTTAATGTTTAGTTTCAAAAGGGTGAGCCACTGTATTATTATGCAAGGAATCCAGATGTTCCTACAAAGCCAAAGGCATGGTCCAACCAAAGACTAGATTGTTTAGATCCTAATTCTCAGGGCTGCTGAAAAGGCTGTTACTCACACAGGCTGCCTGAGACTCCTCTCTCCACGAAAGGAACAAACCTTTTGTCCTTCCCTCCTCAGCAGGAGCCAGTGACAAGCACACTCAGGAAAACGAAGGCCTGCTATGTTCTCTAGACGCCATACTTCACTTTCACTTACTAAAATATATTTTCTATCTAAACTTCAAGTTTATATAATCGTTTATATAAATATGTATTAAACTTAGTGGGAATTATACAAAATTAATTTCTCAATGAATACTAATACGCTCCACTTTAAAGAAACCTGTTTCTAAAGGTAACTTAAGAGGCAATTATTAGTTTTGCCAATTAATTCTTTGCAACTACATTAAGAGATACAAAATAAATATATGCACAACTTAGGAGAAACGCATCTTATTCTTCAAAGCAAGGTAGATGTATTCATTTTTTAACAATGTAAATATATATAAAATGATTGAGCACCTACACCATATGCTAAGCTCTGTGTTTGGCTGTGTTTGGGGATACAAAGACAAATTGCACACAGTTTCTGCCCTTATAGAGCTTAGTTTAGCAAGAGAGACAGAAAACAGACAATTCCACTAAAGCCAAGAAGAAATTTGGGAGTACTTGTTATCACACAGCATGAACACCTAAGCAAACAGGGGTGCAGGGAAGGAGAAGATGTGGGGAGGAAAAGCTTACCTGAAGGAAGTGGCTTAGAAATAGGAAATCTGATGGAGGAGTAGAAGCTAACGTGTGAGAAAGGAAGAGGAAAGGAAATAGTGTTCCAGAGAGAGAACAGTGTGTGTAATGTCCACAAAGACACCTAGGAAAGGGAAGAAAAAGTGGGCAAGGTAAGTGGAAGAGACAGAAAGACTGTCACAGTTGCCAAGGCCAGCGTGATGTTAGCTTGGATTAGGAAAGTGGCAGTAAGGATAGCAGTGAGGATGAAAAAAAAAAGTGAATTCATTCGAGAGAGATACTTAGTAGGCACAAATCCACAGGATATAGAATTTTTGACCATTAGAGGTAAGGTATAAGTGAGGAGGAACCAAGGTCCCAGGCTTGGGCAATTGGGGAAATCACAATGCCATTCACCAAGATGAAGAGTAGAAAGATTGCAGGAGAGATGAGTTAATCTGAGGTATGTTGAGTCTGAGTTGCCTATGGGAAATTCAAAAAGGCAAATTATAAACAGAGGTCCAAAGCTTAGAAGAAAGATCTAGGCTAAAGATACAGATTTAGGAGCTCAAGCCACATTTTACATTTTATTCCTTGCTGTCAATGTCTCCCATTCTCAATAACTACACTCTATATTCAATGTTAATTCTACAAATATTTATTACATCTTGCTAAGTGCCAGGCCCTGTGCTAGATGCAGAATTATATTTGATGCAAAAAAATAAAATAAATAAAATAAAAGCAAAGAACAAAAAAACAATTTGACTCATTTTTATGAGAAATTAATACCTATGTTTTGAGTTGACCAAATTTTATATATTTGGCTTAGCGATTAAAAGTCTTAAGAAATTGTTTGGAATGGATTGTTACAATCCCTATTACTCACAGAGCAATTAGGTAAAACGAACAAGGTTTGTAGCATAAATAATGTTTTGATTTAGTTTACAAAGCATGATGCATAATAGATAAAATCATTTATCCATCCATGTCACTTATTTATTAAGCTGCATTCAACCTCATAAATACATTAGGCAGTCTCAAACTGAAGCAAATCCAAGCTACTCCTAACAAAAAGTTGGATCATGAAGTATCTTAAACAAAAGAAGGCCTGATTCATTTTAGTATTGCCAATTGCTTTTCTTTATTCTTTTTTGGGGGTCACTTTATGAAAGACATTGAGTTTAGAAGCATAATCTACATTTCATATAGTCATTTTCCAAGGTAAGCACAATACGAAGAGAATAATGGATGGTTATTAAGAAAAACAGGAAAAAGTTACTTGCAGGTAGAATGCAAGAATGAACGGCTGCTGTTTTTAGATGCCAAAGTGGTTTTTCACAAGTACACAAACTCAGAAAAATGTATTGACAAAAGTAATACAATAAAGATGGGTACCTTTTGAAAAAAGTTTACATGCTTGAAAGAAAGAGTATCCAACTCCCACTGCAGAAGGAAATTGTAACACCATTAAATAAGAATATCAGAAAAAAAATGAAACAATACAAAACAAAATGTGCTAATGAGTGACTAATAACTTGCATGGATCTGTAACAGTCTCCTCAAAACTCCGTTCCTCAACCCAAGGTGTACCACTTTAAGAACCTCTACGAGAAGTTGAGATTTTAGAGGACAATTAAGCAAGCAGCTTTAACCAGAGGAAAGGACTAGTCCAGTTTATCAAGTATTTTTTTATAGTCCTCAATTTTTTTTTTTTTTTTTTTTTTTTTTTTTTTTTTGAGACAGAGTCTCGCTCTGTCGCCCAGGCTGGAGTGCAGTGGCCGGATCTCAGCTCACTGCAAGCTCTGCCTCCCAGGTTTACGCCATTCTCCTGCCTCAGCCTCCCGAGTAGCTGGGACTACAGGCGCCTGCCACCTCGCCCGGCTAATTTTTTGTATTTTTTAGTAGAGACAGGGTTTCACCGTGTTAGCCAGGATGGTCTCGATCTCCTGACCAGTCCTCAATTTTTTTTTACCCTATCTTTACAATAACCTGTTGGAGTCAGTAGGTATTATCGTCCTTATTGTCCAGGTAAGGAAACTGAGGCTAAAGAGGCTAAGTGAACTGTTCAAGGACACACAGCCAGTACATGGAGCCAGAAATCTAACCGAGGTCTGTCTTCTGCTCAAGAATATCAACCTATTTCATTTTTATTCTCATAGCTATTGGGTTTTATCCCCTTATTGCTTTTTATGTTGTTATCTTTACTCTTTTTCCAGTAGTTTTAATATTCCCTGTATCTTTGATATATCTTTGATATTGTATTTAAGACATTGCTTATAGTTTTATTTGTAAATATATTTATATATTTCATAAGTATTAAACATGGAACTTTCATAATCTTAGCCTAGTTACCTGCTTTCATCAGCTTTTGAAAATCTGACCCATGCTAGATATAAGCTATTATTTTTATGCTCATTATCCTTGGCTCAAGCCTTCTCTGAATTCCAAAGCAGTTCTCCTACACTAATGAAGCTTCTGATTCTATTTAGATCAGATAGACCGAATTTACTCCCATCTTCGCCCATTCCGCTTACCTAGGGCCCTAAAGACCAAATTACTCTCCTCTAAGAAGACCCGAAGGCAGCTCAAGGGAATCCCTGAGCCATCCATATCCAGAGCAGTTCAACACATTATAAGGATAATTATTATTCCCGTAGAACTTAGAAAGAAAATAGATCTTACATGGATAAAGCTAGGAGATTAAAACTAGAAAATGAACTCTGTAACAGTAAATTACCAACAAAATTATTCTATTTAACAGCATTTATTTAGAAAAGGCAATCCATTTTATTATCTAAGCCATTCACTTACTGGTAGCTTATAAGAACCAAGTCATATTTCACCACTACGCAATATATCCATGTAATAAAACTGTATGTACTTGTACCCCCAAATTTATACAAATAAAAAAGGACCAAATCATTGCTTATCTAGAGTAGCAGTAAATATGTGTGTGTGTGTGTGCACACACACATGTGTGTACTAGCTTCATATACTTTCCTTCACCTGCTGAAAAAAAATGCAAGTTTGATGCTGGTAAAATTTTCATACAGATTTGCAAGGCAGGAGTACTCAGTACTGAGATGTTCACAATTCCTTGTACTGTACTATATTACTACTATGTTTTACTACATACAATAACCTCAATCTGACTCTTGCCTTGCACAATATAAATATGACCAAAGACGCTAAAGTGAAATTTTCATCTATCCGCACTGAAGAATAAACTCAGTATTTACATCAAGAGTAACAATATAAACAATAGCAAGAGAAAAAGAGACAGAGAAAGTAAGACATTTTACCTTGTTTAGATGAAAAAAATGGTGTTCTAGATGTGATCAAATTTTCAGGTGTGGGTACCACAAATTGGATTGGCCTCACATGCTTATGTACCAGGTTCCTGAAACCAGCCTGCTGGTTCTCAAATATGCTTCGAATGTTTTCAAGCTTGAGTTGTATAGTCTTCATTTGAACCTGTAGGTTGCGTAAGAATTACAGGAAATATTTTCTGAAATGAGGTCGATACAAACCCCATTACATTTCTCAGACTCCGATGGTCAAAAAATAATTTAGAGTTTAAAAGATAACAACAAGAAATTTAGAAAAATAGCAAAACAGATTAATGTTTTATGTTCATATGGATATAAAACCAAAATCTCAACCAAAACAACCTGGAGGAAAAAATTACCAAGAAGCAGTCATGAAATTGGTCACTGCATAGAGCGATTTGCCCTTCATTGGTTCATTGGCTGAATCAGATAATGGCTGGGAAAGAAGGCATATTGCTCTTTCCTGTTTAGCATAAGAAAGCCACCAAGTTATAAAAACAATCAAATGAATAACATTGGTATAATATTTTGTTACATTTTACCCTGTAGGACACTCTTGTTATAGTCCTCTAAGTTGCAACAGGCTCCTCAGAGCCACCAATGGATAATGCACATTTGTACCTCTTCTACATGCTTTGAGGAAGCTAGAGTTAAGCTTGGTTGCTTCCAGAGAATCACTTGGCTATTGCCATGACTACATTTCCGATTTCTTGGGGCATCCCCTAGGATATTCTGCTAAGCATGGGTCTAGATACTGCTCCAACCTTAGAGTCAACTACACATTTTAGCAGCAAATAGCATCACAAATGCTCTTATCTACAATGTGGATAATCCTTCATGTGATTTCCAAGGGGGCAGTACTGAACTAACCTATAGCTCTCCACCCTGTTAACAACAACTTCTGCCTGCTCCTCCTTCTCCAAGAAGACCCAAATCCTATCTTTATGCTTTCATTCTCAAACTGAGTAGCAAGGCCACACCATCCACAGAGCATCTGCTGATGGTCACTGCAGCACAAAGGAAGGATGTTTGGGGTAAAGTACTCTTGACATTCTTGACATGGACCCAACATTCTATTATAGAAGAGCTTTGGGGCTTTCTCCAGTGATGCACAACGAAATATGTGTGAGAACACCTAGCACATAAAAAGAGTTTTAAAATAATGGATTTGGAGCTCAAAAAGGAAATTATTATTCCTCATTAAGTAGCAAACATATGCCATTGAATTATTTGATGCTTGACAGTGGCACTACTATCACCCCTAAGAAGACAATGTAAGTGCAGTTTGACATAAAGTTAGCTGTGAGGTAGTAAAACTCCTCCTACCCACAGTACTGCAATTATAACTTTCTTTAAATGTTTATTTGAACACTTTAAAAGCCTCTACCTTAAGCTCAGGAGATAATATTACATCAAATTCATACTGCAGTGTTTCAGGTTCATAATTTATAAAGGGTAGAGCCATTTCAAGAAAATTTTCAATGTCTTGGAGGGCTTTCTGAGCATCTTCTTTAGACTGAAACTTATCTATTTCCTGATTAGCTAGAAGACATTCCCCTTCATCACAGCATTGACGAGCCTGGTAAGAAAATCAAGAAGAAAAAAACGTGAATTAATAAAGGTAAAACTTATTTGTCCATTAAGTGAGTGGTTCTCAGCCTCTGGCTTCTGTGAGTCAGAATTGCTTTCAGAGCTGTTAAAAAAATAAAGATATCTGGGTTCTGCCCCCAGAAATTCTGATTCAGTAGCCCGGGCCATAAGTTGGGCATCTATACTTTTACAGAGCTCCACAGATATTGCTGATACACAGCCAAGGTTGGGAAACACTGCATTTATTTCACAACAACTAATTTATTCTGCAGCAGAAGTCTAACCACTTTCTCAATACTAATGCTTTAGTTGCATGTTATTTTCCCAAAATCGATAACTGAAATACGAAATTCTTAGGAAAATATAAAGTGTAATACAAATGCTTAATGACAGCTAAGGACAAGAATAAAGTTTTCTTCCCAAAGAATAAGATGTAAAGATTAAAAGGTTTATGTTCAGATATAATGTCTGGAAGTGGAACCCTATTTTATATTCCACTGCCAACACCAGATCCATATGGTGACCTGTCAATTCATTGCCTAATTGTGAAAAGGGTCAAACCCACAAGCCATGGAGGAATATTTTCCAGTCACTGTTTAATATTTTATTTCTGTATTATGAAATGTGAACGGAGCTTCAGGCTGTAGCAAAATGCCCCTCAGGCTTTTAAAAATGTTCCAAGTATAAACCATCACCAGTGGAGACTTCAGAGATGTACCCAAAATACAAAGGAAGCCATTACTCCACAATCTCAATATTTAGAACAAAGGGCAAAATTTGAACTATATTGGATCTTCCATGAATAGTTCATTGGCAGATGAATGAAAAAGTCATGATCAAACTCAGTCCTTCAGATTTCTTACAAATTTAATTCCAAAGCTATACCAGTCCCTGACCATATAACCTCTGAGAAGATAAAAGGTATTCCATGCGGCAGAAGGGCAAGGTGTTTCAGGCTAGCAGGACCTGAAAAAAAAAAGTGTGTTCCTTTTCAGAAATGGATCATTTCCCATTACACTACCTGCTGTAGGAGTTTATGCATTTTGAAGGTCCTGCTGAGTTGTATCCGTTTCGCTTTTATCTCATTAACCAAAATATCAGAAAGGTAACGTAGCTCATTGCACCTCTGGCAGATTAAATCAAGTGCATAATGGTGATTTGCTGCAAGCTTGTGTCCATGTAATATCACAAACTGGGCCTTTGATAATAGCTCCTGATTGTAACAAAGAAACAAAATAATGAATACATGATCTCTGAGCAAGAAGGATACATTGCCACAAATACAATTTGATGTCTACTCCTTCAGGCTGCAAAAAACAAACAAACAAAAAAACAAAAAAAACCTTACAGTTATAATAATTAGCTGTAGCAGTGATGTCATTAGAAGCTCATGCATTTCTGGTTATAGAAACTGAAAATTTCACATCATACCCAGAACGTGGATGAGATTTTTTTCTCCTAATATGTGTGGATTTAGAATAGAACCACCTATATTAAATGAGGTATACACACCAGTCAAATGTATTTCATATCATCTCAGCCTTAGAAATCTCATCAGCGTTGTCATGTACCTGGACTAATTCACATACCTGAAGTCACAGGGTTTCTATGTCAAAAAAATGACCTTTAGTGACCTTGCCTCCACTCTGTCAACTACTCACTCCCCCCAGTGGAGAGACTCGAACATAGTAGGAGTTCCAGAAATGTTTGTCAAAATAAAATAAATAAAACTGAAACCCAGGATGAGGAAGTGACTGGCCTCTCTACCTAGTGAGAAAACCAGGTTTAAAATGGAGAGCTGTTGTCTAATGGGTATACAGTTTCAATATTATAAGATGAAAAAGTTCTGGAGCTGTTGCACAGCAATGCGAATTTATGTATCACTACTGAACTGAATACTTAAAAATGATTAAGATGGTAAATTTCATGTTATGTGTTTTTACCACAATTAGAAATGAAAAATTATTACATGGAAAAAAAATGAAGTCCCCCTTAGTTTCCAAACCAGTTTGCCTCCTCTTTCTGCTATACCACAGGGATATGTAAATTGTCCCATGATCACAGAGATCTACAAGCATAATTCCAGAACTAGTTATCATAACTGTTGCTTCTTCAATATTTGTTTTCACACACTCATGGTTCACCCATAAATCTGTTTGTATGCTGAGAATTCATCTTAAAAAGCATGGCCTTGCTCTCACATAAAAGCTAGAGTTTTTTAAGTATCAAAGCCATTAGTCCAAACTTTAAGACTAGCAGGAATCATGAAAATTGCCTCCTTTGAGTACGTACTATACAACCCAGTGTTGTGCCAGGTGTTTTATATACATTTAAATGAATATTCACAATTGCCCTGCAAAGTAGATCATTTTATCCCCAGTTTATAGGTGAAGACACTGAAAATTAGAAATGAATTTACTCAAGGTCACAGATAGTAAGAATAAGTAGAAATGTCTATGTGAGTCTCTATTTGGTTAAACTGCATATATCCTAAAGTGGGCATTTAAGGAATCATGTTCCTGTATGTTTCCATCATTTCCAAGCACCATATATCATTCTTGATACACATTCTTCTAGCTTCTCCAAAATAATTTATGCCCTTATTCCTATTGGTGGGCTTGAAACAGTTCACGCCATTGTCTCAGCGACCTCCTTTTACAACTACATGATATATCTGTAGTGTCACCTCTGGCCTGCATTGAACAAAGCAGAATATAGACCAACATAATTGTGCCTAATATACAGAATGTTGTTATAATGGGAGGAGGGTGAGGGATAAAAGACTACAAATAGGGTGCAGTGTATACTGCTCGGGTGATGAGTGCACCAAAATCTCACAAATCACCACTAAAGAACTTACTCATGTAACCAAATACCACCTATACTCCAGTAACCTATGGAAAAATAAAAATAAAGAAATTAATAATAAGAGTCTATACTACCTACTTCCACCAAAAATTAACTATTTTACTGTATAATATAGCAAACACCTAAAACAAAATCTTACCTGAGAATTTTCATCTAAGTTTTCCAATTTTTTTATTTTTTGTTTTACTTGAGCTATAGTCCCTGTCACATCAGCCAGTTCTGCTTGTTGGTTTAATAGAAATTCAACTTCAGTCACAAGCTAAAAATAGGAAACAAAGAGGTTTTAAAAACATAAAAATTATCTTTATGATCAAGTTTTATACAAAATGCTTTTAAACGAAAATATTGACATGGAGAAATTGCACATATGAAAAAAAATTTTGTTATTTTATTCACAGAAATAGCTATACTCTGCTAAAATTTAACCTCATAGATATCAACGTGTACTCATAATGTACAAAAGATCACCATGTACATGTGTAGGTTTGTGTATGAGGACATGTATTTGCATAAATGTATACATGTGAGGTATGTATAGGTATATATACATTTGTGTGAGTGTGTGTGTATATATATACACACATATATATATATATAGCCAACATCTAAAACAAAATCTTACCTGAGAATTTTCATCTAAGTTTTTTTTTCATCATTCCCCAGCTCTCTGGTGAATTACGCTAAAAGCAAAAGCCCTCCAGAAGCAATAAGCACATCTCCCACCCAGATCTTGGTCTTTAATATCATTTCCCAGAAAAAGAAACCAGGGCTCCTCAAGGAAATAACTGATTCCAGGGTTGAGGCAGAATAGGTACAAGATGAACTTGGAATATATCTTTATGCCAGAAAGTAAGAAAGTGATTTATTTAAATGTGGGAGCATGTCACGAGGACACAGCAGCACTCTGAAACACCAAAATAGTCAAGAACACTAATAAATTATAAACCATCAAAAAACTAGGAATCAGAAAAGACGCCAAATCATCTTTCTTTGCTGATGATATGATTCTATACCTAGAAAACACTAAAGACTACCAAAAGGCTCCTAGAATTGATAAACAACTTCAGGGAAGTTTTACGATACAAAATCAATGTACAAAAATCAGTAGCATTTCTATACACCAACAATATTCAAGCTGAAAGCCGAATCAAGAATGCAATTTCATTTACAATGACCTACAAAAAGAATAAAATACCTAGTAATACATGTAGCCCAAGGAAGAGAAAAATCTCTATAAGGAGACCTACAAAACACTGCTGAAAGAAATCATAGATGACACAAACAAATGGAAAAAACATTCTATGCTCATAGATTTGAAGAATCACTATATTCAAATGGCCATACTGTCCAAAACAATCTGCCGATTCAATGCTATTCCTATCAAACTACCAACATCTTTTTTCACAGAATTAGAAAAACTATTCTAAAATTCATATGGAACCACAAAAGAGATCAAATAGCCAGAGCAATCCTAAGCAAAAAGAACAAAGCCAGAAATAACGTATTACCCGACATCAAACTATACCAAAACAACATAGTCCTGGTACAAAAACAGACACTTAGACCAATGGAACAGAATAGAGAACCCAGAAATAAAGCCACGCACCTACGACCATCTGATCTTTTACAAAATCAACCAAAATAATCAAGGGGAAAGGACTCCCTATTCAACAAATGGTGCTGAGATAGCTGGTTAATCATATAAAGAAGAGTGAAACTGGACCCCTACCTTTCACCATATATAACAATTAACTAAGGATGGATTAAAGATCTAAATATAAGACCTCAATCTACAAGAATCTTGGGAGAAAGGTTAGGAAACACCATTCTGGACATCGGCCTTGGGAAAGAATTTATGACTAAAATCTCAAAAGCAATTTCAACAAATACAAAAATTGATACGTGGAACCTAACTAAACTAAAGAGCTTCTGCATAACAAAAGAAGCTATCAACAGAGTAAACAGACAGCCTACAGAAGGGGAGCAAATATTCCCGAACTATGCATCTGACAAAAATCTAATATCCAGAATCTGTAAGGAACTTAAACAATTCAACAAGCAAAAAACTAATAACTCCATTAAAAAGTGAGCAGAGGACATGAACAGATACTTCTCAAAAGGAGACATACAAATTGCCAACAAACATGAGAAAATGCTCAATATCACTAACCATCAGAGAAATGCAAATCAAATGAGATACCATCTCGCATGAGTCAGAATGGCTATTATTAAAGAGACAAAAAGGAACAGACACCGGTGAGGCTGTGGAGAGAAGGGAACACTGATACACTGTTGGTGGGAAAGTAAATTAGTTCAGCCACTGTGGAAGGCATCCTGAATATTTAAGAACTTAAGGCAGAACTACCATTTGACCCAGCAATCCCATTACTGAGTATATACCCAATGGAAAATAAATCATTCTATCAAAAAGACAATACAATTGTATGTTCATTGCAGCACTATTCACAATAGCAAAGGCTTGGAATCAACCCAGGTGCCCATCAATGATGGACTGGATAAAGAAAATGTGGTACAAATACATCATAGAATACTATGCAGCCATAAAAAAAAACACAAAATCATGTCTTTTGCAGCAACATGATGCAGTTGGAGGCCATTATCCTAAGCAAACTAACACAGAAACTGAAAACCAAACACAGCATGTTATCACTTATAAGTGGAAGTTAAGCACTGGTTACACATAGACATAAAGATAGGAACAATAAATGCTGGAGACTACTAAAAGGGGGAAAAGGAGGAAGGCAAGGGCTTAAAAACTAACTATTGGATATTATGCTCACTACCTGAGTAATGACATCATTCACATCTCAAATCTCAGCATTACACAGTATACCCATGTAACAAACGTACACGTGTATGCCTTGAATCTAAAATAAAAGTTGAAAGTTTTAAAAATGAATAAGTAAAACTCTTTGAATCAAATAAATAAATGGAGAGAAGGGAAGGCTCTTGCTTTGGTAGAATGCCTAGTGTGAACTGATAAATGTGGACTGGACATGGGGGTTGAAAATAATCATTATTTTGCAACCATCATAGCAAAGATTTGTCCAGGCAAGCATCATCAGTTGATGCTAAATTTATGGGGAAATTTTGATGACAAGCAGGATATTTGCATAACCTTAAATTTTCTCCCCACACTTTTCCTACTAGTTAGAAGGGGAGTAAAAGTAGCTTTACAGTGGAGAAATTCAACAACACCCTGAATAGGTAATCAGAATCCACATCAACAATAAGAGGGAGGTAGGCATCATTCACTTGCAGATATGATTCCTTAAGAAGGACACTTCACTAATGTGGTATTCTGGTTGGTCATATATACTAAATAGAATCGTGAGAAGATGTCCAACAAACTCCAAATGAAGGAAAATGTATTTAAAAAGGGACTATGGCTAGGCATGAGTCCTTATAGCTCATGCCTGGAATCTCAGCACTTTGGGAGGCTGAGGCGGGAGGATTGTTTGAGCCTAGGAGTTGCAGACCAGCCTGGGCAACACAATGAGACCCCATCCCCACAAAACTTAAAAAGTTAGCCAGGCATGGTGGTGCGTACCTGTAGTCTCAGCTACTTGGAAGACTGAGGCGGGGAGGATGGCTTAAGCCTAGGAGTTTGAGGCTGCAGTAGCTATGATTGTGTCATTGTACTCCAGCCTGGGAGACAGAACTGTCTCAAAAAAAAAGGACTATATTTTTCAAAATGTCAGAGTCATAAAAGACAAAGAAAGGCTGTGGAAAGATTCAAGATTCTAGGTTCAAGGACACTAAAGACACAAGACAATGCAAGACTGGACCCTATATAGGATCCGATTCTGAAGGAAAAATAAATGCTATAAAAGAGTTGACTGAGTCAACTGACAAAACTGAAATACCAATGGTAGATAATATAAAAGTATTGCACTGTTAAATGTACTGAATCTGATAACTGTACTATGGTCATATAACAGAATATCCCTATTACTAGAAAAAATGGAAGTATTTAGGGGGAAAGGGCCATCATGTGTGCAACTTACACTCAAATGGGTCAGAAAATATATTATTTGTCAGATCAGAAAAAAATATTATCTGTATATACATGAGGGAGGGAATACAAATAATAAAGCAAATGGAGTAAAATACTATCATTAAGTTAATCTGGGAATAAGGTATATGGGTATTTCTATTTTTCTTATATTTGTAATTTTTCTGTAAGTTTATGTTCCTATGTGTTTTTTTTTAAGTCATGTTTCTAGACATACAGAACCTGTCGACATGTCACTATGAGATACACCATGTCAGTGAGATTATAATCTAAGACAAACAACAATATTGATTAAAGACAGGAATTAATGACTTGGGGAGACAGAACATAACCACAGGACAAGAATTTGGTATGGATGCAAATTAATATGTAAGTATAAGCATAATGGGTATGCGCAGGAAAAGTGCTATTTTCTGTGTATTCAGTTGGAGAGGAGGAAGAAACACAAATACCTAGAAGGACCAAGAGCAGCTTGACCTATTCTTTCTTTAGGGAAGGTTTCATGGAGAACAGTTCAATAGATGTTTGAAGCAAAGGAGGGAAAACGCCAGTGGTAACTGAGCCCTGTGTCCAGAGTGCAGTGCTCCTCCCAAACCTAACTCTGATGAGCAAGTGAAATACAAAGCAAGTAAGCCATTCATGGGCAGAAAACAAGTTGGGCACATACAAGAGAGAAGAAGTGAGTTTTCCTTGGATCCTCTGGTGAAGTATATGCTATGAGACAGACTGTGAGAAGATTGAGCATGACCGAAAAAGGAAAAGAAACTAAATCTATGCATCTTTTTTTTTTTTTTTTTTTTTGAGACGGAGTCTTGCTCTGTCCCCCAGGCTGGAGCGCAGTGGCCGGATCTCAGCTCACTGCAAGCTCAGCCTTCCGGGTTTAGGCCATTCTCCTGCCTCAGCCTCCCGAGTAGCTGGGACTACAGGCGCCTGCCACCTCGCCCGGCTAGTTTTTTTGTATTTTTTAGTAGAGACGGGGTTTCACCGTGTTAGCCAGGATGGTCTCGATTTCCTGACCTCATGATCCGCCCGTCTCGGCCTCCCAAAGTGTTGGGATTACAGGCTTGAGCCACCGCGCCCGGCCCAAATCTATGCATCTTGACCATATATGATGGATTTTCCAGGAGGGTCCAATTGGAATATATTTTTAATTATTTATTAAACTTATTTAATTTCATCTCTCAGGCTTTTCATAGGAATAAACTCCTGGATCAGAAAGAAAAGCTTGTTAGGTCATGTTAAATATGGTCAGCATAGGTACATGGGATTTAAAAACCAAGAAGGAAGCTGGCATGATTCCTTTGGAAAGCCACCTCATAACCTTGAACACCCTTTAGATCTAAGATAAATTTGAAAAACAAACCTTAAAGTAGAGAGCAACTTTGTCCCTGTCATATATATTGGCAGTTTGATACTTTCTCAAAGGAAATGAGTAAGCTGAAAAAGTAGAAGTGTCAGAATTTTAGTAGAGATTTTCTTCAGTCTAAGCCAAGGTTCATTTACATTTGCCTCCTTTTTTTTTCTTTTAGGTATAAATGGGCATCTTGCAAGACAGGATTTCTCATGATTAAGGAGTAAAAACCTCTGGTGTAATGAAAAAAGGTGTACAAAGAAATGTTTTAACTGACCTGTTGGAAATCCTGCTCAAACTTCCATAGTTGCAGATACTGCTCCATTTTTAATTGATGTTTTTCCCAAAATCCATCAAAAGCTGTTTCCATATCATGTACTTGAGTCAGCAACCTTAACAAAGAAAACTCAAATAAATTCCTAAATGCAACTATCTGTTTTGTAAATACGTAGATAGGCACAGTATGGACATTAAGAATTATAGGCAAAGTCATAGCCCATGACACTTGGTTCTACCTGTAGAGACAACCAATGTCCACAGAATCTCTTCTACAAGCAAAATCATCTCCGTAGGACAACCTAGAAATAAGTTATCAGATTTCCAGAGGTCCAGGAATATTTTAACACTTAACATATTGCAGCAAAAATGTATAATTGCCTTTCAAAAATACAAAATAAGTAACTCTACACCACAAAGAGAGTACTCACTTATTAATAGTTTGCCAGTCACCACTTATTTGCTGATGACATTCTAGTCTTGAACTGACAGCTCCTTCAGTGTCAGGCACTTCCAGATTTGTTAGCAGAATTTTTCCTTCTTTGGTTACAGCTGTAATATCATTCTGTCCAAAGACACAAAAGGAGTACCAGCTAATTAGTAATCTAACCTGAATGATGTGATGGGAAGGAAGCATACAACTATGGCATGAAGACTAGAAACAGTTAATTCTAGAATGGCCTTTGCTTTCATAGTTCTCTGAAAATTCACAAAATTTCAAAATCTCAGTGCCACAAAATCTAAAAGCTATGAAGATCCAAGAACCCCTTGCCTTAGAGATGGATGTTGCAATTAATGTTTTTATAAGATCATCATGGGCAGAAGTACCATGTGCTCTATTTGTAGCCTCCTTCTCTAAGTGGTAGAAAGTTCCAATCCAGCCCATCCTATTCTGCTAATATTTTATTTATTTTTATTTACTTTTTTAGAGATGGGGTCTTGCTATGTTGCCCAGGCTGGACCCAAACTCCTGGACTCAAGCAATTCTCCTGCCTCAGGTTCCCGTGTAGGTGGGGCAACAGATATGTACCACTGCACCTGTCACTGTTCTGCTAACACTTCCAATGAGCTCAAATAAAGCAGTAGTAGAACAATAAAAACCACCACAGTAGAAAGCATACAATTGCAAATAATACTTAATGCATACTCAGATACAGTTAAATGTCTTTGCTACTAATCTTTAATTGTAACCAATCACTCCCTGCCTTAAGTCTTATTTTACTTCACATTTAGGTTTAATTAATTCATCAATAATATATGCCTCTATTTAGAAGGGCTTAACCTCAGTGGGTGGTGTAACAATATAGACCTTTCTCAGACATCCAAGAGTGATTTAAGATTTCTTTCAGGTGGTGCAAGAGTCCCTTGAAATTGTAAGCAAAAGTTTTGGTGTACATTTATTCTGAGAACAGATTCCATGACACCATCACCAATATGAGTAATAACATCAACATTAAAAGCCAATATTTATGAAGTACCAACTATGTACCGAACATTGTTATACATACATCACTTTCTTTGCCTCATTTCATCTTCACAACAATCCTACGAGGTATGATGCATCATCACCATCATCAACCTCATTGTAAAGATACAGAAACTGCAACTCAGAAAAGGTAAGCAAATTGCCCAACAACAACATATTTCTATATACAGCTTTAATCTTCTAATGCACACAGCAAAAAATACTTGCTGATTATCTGAATTGCACTTCAAAATCCTTCACAAAGCAGCACTCCACAAAGACCTGGGTAGGAGAGCACAACCAATTTGCAACCCCTGGTCTACTGTAGGAAACATCAAGACCTAGTATTCTGCAGAGAAGAGAACTTAGAATCAATTGAGCAATGTTAGCCTTGGTCACAATGCTAGCTCACAGCAGAGATGGGACAAGAAACTCGGCTTCCTGACTCCTCATCAAAAATTAAAAATAGAGTCATACATCACTTAATGTTGGAGATATGTTCTGAGAAATGCATTGTTAGGTTATTTCATCATTTTGTGAACATCACAGAGTGCATTTACACAGACCTAGATGGATAGCCTAGTAGACACCTAGGCTACAGGGCATAGCCTATTGCTCCTAAGCTACAAACCTGTACAGCATGTTACTGTACTGTATACTGTAGACAGTTGTAGGCATACTGTAGGCAGTTGTAACACAATGGTATACATTTGTGTATCTAAACATAGAAAAGGTACAGTAAAAATATGGTATAATCTTATGGGACTACTGTCATATATGCAGTTCATCACTGATCAAAACAACCTTATGCAGTGCATGACTGCACATAGTAAAACAAAACAAAAGACTATATTTCTTTTTCTGCAGCATTTATAAGATATTTTTATATAACTTCTCAAATTAATACACCATTTGCGGAGGGGACACTTCGGTCTAACATATCCAGGACAGTCTTTTATAAAGTATTTTTTTATCGTTTTAAAATATATTATATAAATGTCTTTTATCTCCCTTTATGCAACAGCCAGTGTAAAATGGAGATAATAAACACCTCTCTAGAAAAAGAAAGACCATGGAAATCTTCTGTTTGTCAACTCTATCAGACATACCTTCAATAGATGATACCTTTCTGCACGAATTGCCAGAATTTCTTCTATTGAGGGAATATCATCTGGTAGTTCTGTCTCAGCCAGTTCAGTTCCAAAGGACTGTAACATCTGAGCCATTTCTTTCACTGTGAGGGCAAAATTTTCTATAGCCTGCAAAGAGCCGGTGATTATTTTAATTATATGGTAACTCTGTGAGCATATAAAAAACTAGATCGGTCATTGTATTTGTTTTTATTGGGGCTGTAACAGCAAATACATATACCGCGAACTCTCCTCTACTAGAGAAATATGGCATTGCTCTTGGCAATCAACTGTAACTCTTCATCTAAGACTCTAAGAAACTGAAGGAAGATTAAGAGTCTTCCTGAATATATTTTATCCAAATTTCTTGACTTATTTCTTAGACACTGATGAAAACTATTTCTTAAAGATGCCATGTATTGAGTAATTTGTTTTATTTTCTTGAAAATTACAGTGTTTTCCTTATTCTATAAACTCTCCAATTGGCAAAATTGCCTTATTATCACTTTACTTCTGAAGACAGAACAGTAAAGTCACTTTATATTTATTTATTATCATTTGTGAATAAGCATTAGCATTCCAAACAAGGTGACAATTGAAGGAAATGGAGGAAAAAACTAGTCACAACAACTCATTTCAAGCACTATAGAATATTTGGAATGGTGGTCCCAAAGCCTTTGTTGCCATAAAATGGTAAGTAAGGTTTTATTGTTTATTTTGTTTCTAAAATCAGTTACTCTGAGAAAGAAGGGCAAAATGTAGAGACCACAGGACCATCTGTTCAATCCATGCATCTCAAAATATTTGCTTGTTTATTTATAGCATTACGGGTTATTAAAGGCTAGGCACTGCTAATTTTGGCAATACATCTTCATGTGAATGAATGAATTGTTGAATGAATGCATTGTTAAATGAATTAATGAATGAAACGTTGAGTGAAAAACAAGTATGAGGAAAATGGAATCCTAATTTAATGGGACATCATTAATTTCTTCAGCAGGGTTCCCCTATCTCTGGGATTAGAAGTCAAGATACTTATATACCACAGACATACTTGGGAGGTGCGGGGCCCTTGCCTATTTGTAAATTTCTAAAACAGAAGTATACTCTTTGTTACAAATCTAAAATGCCTTAGAAGCATCACTAGGATAATGAGATTAATAATACTACTTGTATTTATTGACAATTTGCCATATGCTAGGCACTGTGTAAAACATTTTACTTTTGCTATCTCATTTAGTGTTTTTAAGATCCCTATGAGGTAAGGTATTATTAGTCCCATTCTACAGTTAGGAAAACTAAGACTCAGAGAGGTTATGTATATTGTCCAAGGTCATATAACTAAAAATCAGCAGGGTCAGGATTTGAATCCAAATCCTTCGTTTCTTCAAGTTACTACATAGCCACAGGAGGGAATTGGGCAGAGTATGATCTCCTTATTCTCTAGGATTCTCCTTCCATTGCCATCCTCAGTGACTGCTCATCATTTCTAGATATTTCCTATGGAAGAAAATCAAGATGTTGAATTTATATGTATGTGAAAAGTGAGGACCCCAGAAATCTGTTTTTTTTTTTTTTTTCAAATAGGAAAGAATTCTAGAACTAGATTTAAAGGCTAACATGAAGAACTATAGGCTCTACAGTAAGGGCAAAGACAACATACATTTCTGAAGATGATCCATTCACTGTGGCAGTACTGCAAGGTGCCGCCTAACTCAGGGGTTAATTGCTTGTCATCAATGTATGTCAGCAAATCACTAACTGAGCTCAGCATAACAACCTATATAAATAAGCAAGAAAGATACTGTTAACTGCCCTTCATGCCATCCCTCCATTAAACTGTAAAATGAACTTTAGCATACATTTAGCAGGAAGTCACCTCTGATAAATGGTTTTAACAGTTCTCTCCTGTACATGCCCCCATACATGTATGCACTATCTTCTTCAGATAATAACAGTTTTTATTTACAAAACATTTTCTGTAAAGAAAAATCAATCTCCACAGAAACCAAAATGCCTAATTTTCTTCCATCTAAAAGTTTGCACTGTTAATGGTCCAGCTTCTAAAAGAATGCTATGCTCACAACAAAGAAAAGGACTTTATGTAGTAACTTATAATTTATCAGGAAGGGTTGACCTTTTCAAAAGTATCAAAATTTATGAGCACCCTATTCCTAACCTTAAAAACATACAAAAATATTTTTAAAAAGTTATGGTACTCTGGACTAGCTCAGGATGTAAGTTCATGGAAGTTCAAATACATAAAACATACACTCAATTTTACTAAAAAATAAAATTTCCTGCTGATATACACATACATATACACACATGCACACATACATATATACACACATGTATAACATATATGACATATATTTTTTGCAAAAGTAATTGCTTTGTTATAAATTGATGAATCGATTTCTTTTTTAAATGGTAGAAGTGAAAGACTTTGGGGCATTTCAAATGTATACTTTTAAAAGAGAAACTTTAATTTTTTTCTTTTAAATGCTACATGGGCACATGTAAAATATAAACATCATGGTGCAAGTCTTCATGAGAATTAGAGGAACAAAACATTTAAATAATATATTCTTACTGGTAATTTAAGCATAAAATCCTCCTGACTAAACCGAAATCCAATGTCTGTGAACGTTCGTTGAAGAAAGCTGGTAGGACGTAAAACCAAAACCAAGTGCAAGTTCCCAGGGAAGGAAGCCTGTAGAAAGAAAAAACAAAAGAAATTGGAAAAAAAAAAAAAATTGTCGACACACACTCAACTGAGCACATATCAGAAAATATGTAATTGAAAGAAACAAACTTTAAATTCATAAAAGCCAGTAAAAGGCCAACACTTTACAAAATGATATTGATAAAATCTAAAAACATGCAAATAGAAAGAAAAATAATGTAAGGCTTCAGGTCAGATCCTGGCAACACTTCTGGTAAGGAATTTTCTCACACTATAGAAGCAGACCCCACGTTATGAAGAAATAGACTCTAAACCTTTATTTTAGAGTTCGTTATTTGAAATCAAATTGCACTTATTTCCTATAAGAACAAATAGAATTAGGTGGCAGTTTCCTAGGATAACCCTAAAAGCCAAAGGATTTTTGTCTGTGTATTTACACTAAACAATGAAAGAAAACTTTATTATGGGATTATATTTTTATTTTAATATAATCAATATTCACTGAACATCTTCTATGTATCTACTTCATGTATTTAAATGAATGATTATCAAGCTCTGTTAGGCATTGAATGCTCACAAATTAAGAAAATACAATTTCTACCCAACAGTTCAACTGCAGAGTCCATTAATAATCAGCAACTCTTTAACACGATAAGTTGGTAAGTGATCAAAGGAATTAGAATAATATACAAGAGGAAATGATAGTACCAACTCTCCAAGACATAGGAAGGTCAAAAAGATCCCGAAGCATAACGAGGAATTAACTAGATCAGAATGTCGTTCTAGTTCACCAATGTTTCCCCAGCTTCTAGAACTTGCTGGCACATAGTATGCAGTCAGAAATAATTGCTACACTAAAGAATTCAAAAGACAAAGAAGGAAGACACATTGCAAAATAAGTGGAGAATGGAGTAACATAGCCCAATTTTAATAATAAATTACCGTGTACTAAATGTTTACTCTGTGCAAAGCATTTTGCCAATATTATCATACATTCTTTTCATAATAATTCTATGAAGGAGTTAGGTTACTCACTTTTACAAATAAAGAAAGTGAGACTCAGAGAGTTTAAGTGTACCTTGCCCCAGCTGGCAAAGCCTTGATTTGCCCCTAAGTCTGTGCTCTTAATCACTAAACTACTCCATCTCCTGAAAAGGCCCTAGTCAAGAGAGCTAGATGAAATGATGCTGGGGGACAATGGGAGATGGTGTTGGGAAAATGGGCCAAAACTGCATCAGAAAGGATGATGGGTTTTTTTCCTGGAAGTAAGGGGAGTCTCTAAGAGGTTTTGAGCATCAGAACAACATGGTCAAATTTGCATTTTAGAAGGATCACTTTGGCTTTGGGAAGAACTGGATTTGAACAAGAGTAGAAGCAGACAGATGAGCTAGGAGGCTGGTACAGTAATCCAAGCCAGGAATGATGAGTTTCTGAGCTAAAGTAATGATACCAAGAATAAGGGTAGAATTTAGGAGGTGCAATCAGCAAGACATAACCACTTGATGTACTTGCTGAGAAAGGAGGTACTACGAGGATCAAACTCCAGATTTGGGGCTTGAGTAACTGGTTGAATGGTACAACCTTCACTGAGATGGGGAACACAAGAGAAAGAGGTTTTAAGAAGGGGAACAAGATTCTGATCTCCATTCATATACATGTTAGGTTAGAAGGGTCAGCAGGACATCCAGATGATGTCCTTTGGACAGCTGTTTGTACAAGTAAGAAGGGAAAGAAGTCTAGGCTAGGAGTGCAGAATCAGGAATCATCAGCCTCAAGACGGCAGATTAGAGCATAATAGAGCAAAATATATGGAAAATGTTCCAACTGCAATTATATTTCAGGCATATTGCAATACTAGTAATTAAACAAAACTATAAACTAAGAATAAGATACTGTGGGGCAAGGAGTTTATGGGAACTCTCTGTACTTCCTGTTCCATTCTGTTGTGAACTTAAAACTGCTGTGAAAAAATAAAGTCTATTTTAAAATAAAAGAAAAAAGTAACTTTCACCAGGGTATAAAACATAGACTCTTTGAGAAATGATGCTCAAAACTGGGGATTTTCCTAATTCAATGTGAGATGGTGATAAAACATAAAATGTTAAGTGGCAATGAGAACTAGAGTAAATGAAAGAGAAATGAGTATGATATGCACAAATAAGTAAATTAAAAGAGCATAAAATTAAATCAATAAATTAAATAATGGCTATCAATATACATACATTGGGATGGTTGTCCAACTCATAATTCCCCCAGGAGGCCATGACTGTTACTCTCTCCCTTCATCCGAGAAACTACTCCCCCTTCTATTATTCTACACATTGGTTCCAAATGAGGATTCTTATTTTCCTACATGGCCCTGCCCTTCCAACACACAATGATTAGTGGTGATTAGAAGTATGATTAGGGCCAGACATGGTGATTCATGCCTGCAATCCCAACAATTTAGGAGACCGAGGATGGAGGATCACTTGAGGCCAGGAGTTTCAGAACAGCCTGGACAACATAGTGAGGCCCCATCTCCACAAAAAGTTTAAAAATTATCTAGTCATGGTGGCATGCACCTACGGTTCCAGTTACTCAGGAGGCTGAGGGGGGAGGATCGCTTGTGTCCAGGAAGTTGAGGCTGCAGTGAGCCATGATGGTGCTACTGCACTCTAGCATGGGTGACAGAGCAAGACCTCATCTCTTTAAAAAAGAGAAAGAAAAAAGATAAGCAGAACATTTGATGTAAGCAGGGCCAAAAAAGTCCTGCCCTAGAATTTTCAAACTAATACTGAGTGAAGGAAACATTGAGGATGCCATTTAAAAGCAGCAGATGGCCAAGAGCCCTGCTGCTGGAGAAACATTGAAAAGAATAAAATTAACATGTATACAGAAACAGAGAGAGAAACAGAGAGTTACAATGGTAATGTATATCCTACCTTCTATTATGTACATAATGTATATTTTATTTTATGTTAGGTATAATACATATTTTCCAGCTGGGCACGGTGGCTCACACCTGTAATCCCAGCACTTTGGGAGGCTGAGGTGGGAAGATCAATTGAGGCCAGGAGTTCGAGACCAGCCTGGCCAACAGGGTGAAAACCTGTCTCTACTAAAAATACAAAAAATTAGCCGGATATGGTGTTACATGCCTGTGGTCCCCGCTACTGGGGAGGCTGAAGCACGAGAATCACTTGAACCCGGGAGGTGGAGGCTGCAGTGATCTGAGATCATGCCACTGCACTCCAGCCTGGGCAACAGGGTGAGACTCTGCCAAAAAAAAAAAAAAAAAAAGGATTTTCCAGTTATTACAGGGATTAAAAGAAATAATGAATATAAAGGCACGTTTTACATTTTTATTTTAGGTTTGGGGGTACATGCAGAGGTTACATAAACACGTGTCACGGGGCGTTGTTGTACATATTATTACTTCACATAAGTATTAAGCTCAGTACCCAATAGCGATCTTTTCTGCTCCTCTCCCTCCTGCCAATCTCCACCGTCAAGCGGACCCCAGTGTCTGTTGTTTCCTTCTTTGTGTTCATAAGTTCTTATTTAGCTCCCACTTATTAGTGACAGCATGCAGTATTTAAGGAACTTAAATTTACAAGAGAAAAACAACCCCATTAAAAAGTAGGCAAAAGATATGAAAATGCACTTTTTAAACTCTAAGATATTAATAAGACAGATTTAAAATTTTGCCTTGGATTCTTGGACCACAGGACAAGCAGGTTTGGGTAGAAAACTTTAGGGATATGGATAAAGGCTTGCTTAAGGGAAGGATCTGACAGGGACTTGTGGGAACTTTGGGCCTATTTTTAAGTGGAAAGCACAGATTTTATTTTTACCCCCTTAATTTTGGGAGTTAAGCCTTTCCTTTTTCTTTACCTGGGTAAATTCCCATTATATTATTATACTCACCTGCCTTGAACTTGTTTATTTTTTTCACTTTTAAATGAAATTGAAAGCAGCCTATTTTTACCAACATTTAAAGCAAAATTACTTTTATTCTTTCATGGATTCTAAGTTGATCTGGTTTCATTTTTCTCTCTCTGACTTCCCTTAGTCTTATATTCTCTTGTATCTGGAATTCTCTGGATACAAGAACCTGGAGCTGACTTCAAGCCAGGGATACTCACCCATCTCCAAAATTATGTGTGGGGGAGGAGGGGATGGGAGGATACTATGGGAATAGAGAGAGCTATGTAGCAACTCTCTGCCTGAGGTAAGGCCTTGCTCTCTACTCTGCCATTCCTAGGAGAGCAAGGCTGTACCAGCAGCCAGGTCCAGAGACAGCTGATCACATAGCAGGGAACGAAGTACAAAGAAAGGAGAGAAAAGGAAAATCACTGTCTGCAAGATGAGTGGGGAAGTGATTTTAAGCAGGGGTAGGGATATTCAGCTGCTCACAAGCCAGGGGTTTTATGTTGGATGTTTATTAAACCTGTTATTGCTCTATTTAATAAAGTGTTTTATCCCAAACATTGACACCTATATAAATTGCTTCTAAAGATAATTCTATATTCTAATCAGCTTATTCTTAAGTAAAACCTTCTGATTATCTTAGCATACATTCTCATTCCTTAATTCCTTCAAAATATTTAGTAATTCATTTGTCACAAAAAGCCCAGAAAAACTTGAGCTTTTAAAGAAAATGCACCATCAAAGGATGAAAACTTCATTTATTGACTACATAATTGCATTTACGATACTTTTTGTTATAGCACAATTTTATAATCTTTTTTGCATTTCTTCCTAGAGCATGTGGATTCTGTTAACCCAATAGTTACTCCCAATTTTAGTAGCCATTTGGGAGACTAAGTAACTTGTAGGCAATAGCTACACAACTACTAAGCAAACGGAGCAATCAGGTGGCACTCAAACAATTCATTTGATTTGTCAGTTATTTTTCTAGAAAACTAAATCATATAGTTCAGACCAGGTGTATTGTTTTTATCCCTTGTGCCCATATGTGAATAAGACATACCTGAATTTTTAATCCCACTCCCATTCACTTAACCCAGACCATAATAGGTGCCTGCCAAACTGTCATACTTTTAAAGTGAATCCAGACCTCACATTTATGACTACTTTTCATAGCTTCTCTTTAGCAAAAAATACATATATTTATGTATATGTATATATTCAGGACCTCTCAAAGCTTTAAGGTAGGGAAAGGAGATTGGATAGTTGGACAGGGGTGGAAATGTTATTTATTGAATGCACACTACTAGAATTATGCCCATAAAGAGCACTATTATGACATTGTGCTAAGTATTTACATGCAGTAGGTTCTATTTTTGTCCTCATTTCACAACTGTAGAAACTGAGTGCCATTATCCCCAAAGATGTCTACATCCTAATTCCTGGAGCCTAGTAATATGTTATCTTATATGGTAAAACAGACTTTATAAATGTTATTAAGGATCTTGATATGGGGAGATTATCCTAGATTATCATGGTGGGACCGATGTAATCATTAGGAAAAGAGGGAGGCAGGAGAGTCAGAGAAGAAGATGTGATAGCAGAGGTCAAAGTGATGCAGGGGTATAAACCAAGGAATGTGGACAATCTCTGCAAGCTAGAAAAGTCAAAGAAACAGATTCTCCTCTAGAGACTCCAGAAGGAACACAGCTCTGCTGACCCTTGCTTTTTAGCCCAATTGGGTAATCTTGGACTTCTGACCTCCAGAACCGTAATGATACATTTTCATTGTTTTAAGCCACTAAGTTTGTAGTAATCTGTTACAGCAGCAATAGGGAACTAATACATTGAGGTTTTGTGAGGTCAGGCAATTTTTCAATACCTTCTAGCACATAAGTAGCAGAATTAAAACCCCGATTCACCTGCCTGTAGAACTAGACTCAGTCAACAAGAGGCATTTGGAGAAGTTATAACAGGGATGATACAAGGATTGGATTGGTTGAGAAGCTAAACCTGAGACCTAAAGCAAAGGTAACAAACTTTAATGCCTACCATGTATTATGTAGATAATATAAATATGAAGTAGGCTTAATTAACGAACAGCCTAAATTAGGTGGAAAATAGCAATTCACACTCTTCCTATATGATGAGGAGCAACAGGAAGTGGTGGGAACCATGGTGAACTGCAGAACATGGAAAGCAGAGGGCATTCATAAGTCAGTTCACTCATAAATCAGTTCCAGCTACATGTTGTCATGTGGCAAGGTGGGCCCAGCATTGCCAACTCTTTGGTTTCTCAAGAGAAGACAGAAATCCAGATTGTCATGCAAAGCCCAGATGTTTAAAAATTGAAAACAAATTGAAAGTTCGTTAAAATGCTGTATAGTCTAAACAAAACACATCTGTGCACTGACAATTTGCAACCTCTGAACCAAAAAGCTTCATAGATCTGAACATCGATCAATATAAATAATATGGAGACGTCCTTATCAGTGATTGCTGGCTATGAGAATCTAGAGGGGACAGAACACTCTTGAGCAATTTTAACCTGACAAGCCATATAAATTTAAGATTAGTTTGTATGTATCTATGTGGATACACATATAGGTATATAGAGAGAGTACTTTTTCTCTATATACCAATATTTGTAATAACTAAACGCCTGAAGATAATCCATCTTAAAGCTAGTATTTAAATGAACAATCAAACAGCATAGGGTATCAGATGCACATATCACAGCAAATATAGCTCAAGACCAGTGAATTTTCCCATTTTGGCTTGGGAATATTTTATTTCTAAATTCTTGGGCATGCTGCTTTAAGAACCTCTCATCTGTATGGTTATATAAACATGAAAAAGCACAATTTCTTTTTCCCAAAATCAAACCTGAGATTTTGAAAGTATCAATCATTTTTGAGAACCTGTCAAAAAAACAAAGGGGTTTGGGCAAAGGTTAGTCTTGTTTTATTTCAATGTGTTTTTTGCTTTTTTTAAAAAAATAGCGTGCACGAGAGAGGAAACAGCATTGGTTTTAGCTTCTTGCAGACATTTTTCTGGAGCTCCAGCATGTGACTGCTTAAAGACATCTCAGTAAAAGTGAACGAGCTGCCTATCACATAGGACTTGGAGCCATGTGTCCAATCACCGTACGTGGTCCCACCCCAACCCTCAGCAGCAGCTCTTACTGGCTCTTCAAGGTAACGAGCACAAAATAAGCTCCCTCTCATCTTTCCCTCCCAGAGAACAGATTCACTCCCTTTTACTCACACGTACTGCCAGATTGCCTAGTTCTATGATCTTACAGCAGTAACAACAACAATAACAACAAGAGCAGGCATAAACCAAATACATCATTTCACTACCGAAGTCTAGAAATTAACCTTGTTTAATACTCTCGTGTGTGCTCTCTAAGGGAGGCAATTCATCACCCTAGGCACACTTTTCAGTTATTCTAGTTATCACTTCTAGAATGTTTAAAGTACCTTATAAAACATAAACGTTTGGTTACTTACTATAAGAATAATTTATGTTCCTATAACTTTTCTTTTTTAATCATTAGGGTAAAGAAAGGCAGTAACAATAAGAGAGACCCTTGACTAAAAGACATTATGTATGTGTCAGACTTCTTACATATATATATACACACACACACACACACACACACATATATATATATATATATATATATATATATATATAATTTAGCCTTCATAACATTGCAGTAAACTAGATATTATTCCCTTTTTACAGAGGAGCAAACTGAAGCACAGTTGGTAAGCAGCAGTAGTACGGCCTGTCTGGATCCTAAGGGCAAACTCTTTCTAGACACTTAACACTTCATAGACTGAATGCACACTCAGATTTGCTGTTTGCCATTCAGGGATGATTTGACCTTGATGTTTCCAAAATGGAACAAATAACATTTGAAACAAGTTGCTGGAAACAATTTTGCATATACAGTCCACCGAAAGGAAAGTATTCTTATCTACTATCAGACAAATGTTGACAGGCACTTGACTTTGATAACGTCTGAACCATCTCTGCAGAATATGTTGGGGAAAAAAATCTCATGAACTCAAGCTATAGAGAATAGTTTGCAACAGTATGAGCCACTTCCACACTCTTCCTCCCATATCCCCACCTTAAAAAGTACAGACAGTATGAGTTGCCAAGCAACTTGTCAAGTGACCCCAGGAGGACAGCCCAAAGCAGTGCTCCTTCCTTGTGGTTTGCTCTTTTTGTCACATATATATCTATTCTCCTCCCCTCTCTCTCACTCAGCTACAGTCATTGAAATTTCTACCAAGTAACTAGTTCAAACATTTTTTTGGACTTCAAATGGCACTGGACCATCCTTTTAGATGCTACTTATCCATAGCCTCCAGGATCAGTCCAGTTCCAGAGACCCTTCAAGGTGAAACCATTTATTTACTAGCTAAGGTTCAAATTCTTTACTCTGGTCAAGTCCTATCCATATAAGCAAAACATATATGTCTTATAGTTCTAGGCTTCAGAATTAATCCAATTAATCCCACTCATATCTGTTCCTAGGCCTCACTTAATTCATTTATGAGAAACAAAAACATAGGAAAGAATCAAGGAAAGGTAACAGCTACATATGCTCTTACTTAACACCCAAACATATGCCATCTCCTGTATAAGGCCTTCTCCACCAGTCAGAATTTCTTTTCAAAATAGTCATTTACGAACATGTGTTACCCTTTCTACTAGACTGAGAGTTCCTTCAGCCCAGTAGCCATTCCATATTTACCCTTGTAACTTACGTTGTATATATCACAGTGCTACATATGTCTATTCAATGAGTACCCCGTGCTGTATTTATTGTGTGTATATTAATGCACGTGTATAGACATGAAACTAAGTTCAGCACTAAGAATATATATATATATATATATAATTAGAAACTTTCTGAAAGCTGAAGTTACCTTTGATAACAAAAGTGCTAATATCAGTTGCTTACAATACTGCAAAGTACATACACAAACATTGCTTGTGCACCATAAATCGTCTGTTAAAAGTCTGAACCTATATTCTCATAATATAAAAACATGTATGGAGCCAAAGACATAATTTTGTCAAAATAAAACCAACTATAGTTTTTAAAATAGCAGTCTGTGCTAAGAGCTTTATTAGAAAATAAATCATTTACACACCTATGGATGTTCACTGTCATTCAACAATAATAAAAGTCTTACTTTCCTTATCATAATTTTAATTCAAACTGTCATTTTTTTTACTATGGTCAATTTTTACCTTCTTATTTGTGTGTGTGTGTGTGTGTGTGTGTGTGTGTTATCTCGATATTATTAGTGAGCAAGTTTATATTTTAAACCATAATATCAATTACATTATATTAATCTTTGAAAGAAAAAGAGTGGCATTTAAAGTCTTTTTGATGATTGGTTTTTTATTAAATTAGCTAGTGTTATTTCAACATTTCTCCAAAATACATCTAAAGATCACATTAGAAATTTGCTGGGAATTTACCATATGAATAAGTGAATGAAGGGAAAATTTAGGTAAAAGACTGCATGAAATGTACCTGAGAGGAGAGATTTCCAAATTCTAGTCTATATTGAAAAGTGAGTTACCGTCTTTTTCCTTAAAAGACAAAAGTTGTCAGCAGGTGACAATTTTGTACCTATGAAGTTTAAGTTTGGAAAATAATTGAAACAATAAGGATTTCAAATCATCACAGATTTTAAATTTTTTCACTTACACGGTAACACCCAGGAAAGGCTGTATTTTTAAGTGATGATGGAATCACTTCCAGACCTATCCATGGCAATATACTTTACTTTATCATGGTGAAAGAAAGGATTAATCCTTTTGTTAGATATTGTTTTAAGTCATGATTTAAAGCTATGCTGTCCAATGATGCAAAATTGTTCATGCAGTCTTAAATGAATAACATGACTAAGGTGCTCATTCATAAACTTGATGACATTTAGATTTTGAAATTATATTCTACCCCCTCAATTGCCTGAAAATTACCCTATGTTAGTATCACAGTAATCACATCAATGCAATCCATGCAAATATAAGTCTCCATTCTCTCCATCTGTCCTTAAAAACCCCACTCAGCAGTTTGTGCTATAGCACCATGCTGCAGCATCCCAGCACTTGAACTTGGGAATAGGCTTTCCAGGAGTGCAGACAGAGCCCTTACCGCATTCCTTCTGAACCTCATCTTGCCTCTCGGGGGATTTGCTTCTGCCATTTCGCCTATACACAATTACACTCTTCTTTTCCAATTGTCAATGCAACATTGATGAAATATGAGCTGCTTCTTGGGTAGTATTTAAAAACGGCAGCCAAAAATCTCTATCAAACAAAGCTGCCGTAGCTGCTTCCATTAGCACAGCGGCAGCAGCGCTGGGGAGAAAAAAAAAAAAAGCACTATCCCTGATTAGTCAGCTGACAGATCCTTCCCTTCTGCTCGTTGTAATTCAGAGTTAACACATTCCTCCAATTACTTAGCCTGATTGACCCTTGTGGATTAGCTTGTGCTGGACTGCTCGAGAAGATCAGGCATGTCCTAAGAGTGGAAGAAGGAGAAAAAAACCCAGCTCTCTTCCTAGGAGCAGGCTTGATGGGACTGGCTTTCTCCTCTGTGCAGTTTGATTTTTAAGGTGGAATGTTAAGAATCTTTGTGAAGGTAGTATTAACTCTTGCTTTTTACTCTCATCCTACCCTGGTATGTGACTTAAATTTCAATTCTGTTTTGTTTATTCTGTTCTTAAATTATATTCTGGGTTTAAGCCTTATAAAAGGATATAGTTTGCAAAATTTTGTCCTGATAATAATCTAGAAAGAATAGAACATGCAAACTTTCTTAGATGGATACGATTCTCTCCTAAATTAACCTTTCCCCAAAATGTATAACTAAAATAAAGTCTCCTCTCATTAATTATGAAATACAACCTAAATGCTTTTATTTGATTTGAAATCTACAAATAAAGGTATTCAAATTGAATTGTATGATTATTTCACAGACACTGTTTGAAATAATACACCACAGGCAATTATACCTAGCTACACGATGATAGATTTCACTAGAAATCCTTTCTGAATGCCTACTTTTGCATTTGAAATTAGCTTGCATTCAATATTTACCTTTATTTCAAACAGCAAACAATAGTTATTAATGGTTGAGATGTAATCAATGTGCTCTTGAGTATGAGTATAGAAACTATACCACAAGCAAAAACATTTAACATGTTTAAAAAGAAACCTCTAAAACAACCTATAGCCAGTTACATGTGGTCAGCATCTGCACCCCTCCCTTGCCTAGCATGATCAATTTGGCAGTTATGAAAATAAAGGGACCCTGAGATCCAAGTTCTTTACTGAGCATAGGTCATAATTCTCCACTGAGAAAGCAGCCCTGGGAATACAGAAAGAGGAGTATCACTCTCCAGTAAGTAAGTAATTACCCTCTGCTGACTTCAAAATGACAGGATCATGACCTAATCTTATATTTATCTTTTATGAAAAATAGAACCTCTGTTACAAGCCACCTATTTTGAATAATAAAAATAAAACTCTACTAAAAAACTAATGTCATGTGCCAAACCAGTCACAAAATGAAAATTAATTTAATCAGGTGGGTGCAGTGTTGGCCAAAAGAAAAAAACTTGGGTGATAAAAAAATGTTTTAATGCAACAAGTGCTCTATTTAGTATAAGAGAAGCAATTATTAGCATAAACCAAGGGCTACTCAACAAGCCCAAGGACCAATCCTAAAAGACCAGAGCATGGGAAATAGCTTTTACTTTATTTAGCCCCACTGACAAGGCTCAATCATATATGGAGGACAGATTTGCTCTCTCAAAAGAAATTTTACATTTTTCTAAATAACATTGAATTTATTTGTCTATTTGTAAGCCAGTTGGAAAATAACAGAAACCATCACCAACTGGAATTCTTGACATTTCAATTCTTGCTCTGGCTCTTTTGGTTACTTGGATATTTGACCTTGGATTCATCACATAACCATTCCAAAGTACACATAATGTGATTTCATCATCTATAAGACAATTATAGTGATACCTACCTGCAGTACTTAATCAGGAAATGAAGAGAATCAACAATACTTAATAAACGTGAATGCTTTTGAAAAAGCAGAAATATGCTATACAAAGTCAAGTGTTTTTCTATTTTATTTTAGTAACTTGAGTATATCTAATGTTAACTCCTGTCTCTACTGCTAATGATTAAACACCTCTGTTAAATAAACAGGAAACCACTTTTTGCTTATTTGTCCAAAAGGAGAAATAATTCATTCTGGGTATCAAAAGAATAATGATCTGACTCATTTTACCTTGTGAGTGCTAGAACATTGGCTTGGAAGTTCAACAACCTAGATTTTTGTTTTGCCTTTGCAACTAAATCAACTTCTTGTGGTGGGCGTGACCTCCTCAATTAGTCAGGAGAGACAAAGTAAGAATTTCAGATGGTTTATAATCCTTTGGGTATATACCCAGTAATGGGATGGCTGGGTCATATGGTACATCTAGTTCTAGATCCTTGAGGAATCGCCATACTGTTTTCCATAATGGTTGAACTAGTTTACAATCCCACCAACAGTGTAAAAGTGCTCCTATTTCTCCACATCCTCTCCAGCACCTGTTGTTTCCTGACTTTTTTAATGATTGCCATTCTAACTGCTGTGAGATGGTATCTCATTGTGGTTTTGATTTGCATTTCTCTGATGGCCAGTGATGATGAGCATTTTTTCATGTGTCTGTTGGCTGTATGAATGTCTTCTTTTGAGAAGTGTCTGTTCATATCCTTTGCCCACTTTTTGATGGGGTTGTTTGTTTTTTTCTTGTAAATTTGTTTGAGTTCTTTGTAGGTTCTGGATATTAGCCCTTTGTCAGATGAGTAGATTGCAAAACTTTTCTCCCATTCTGTAGGTTGCCTGTTCACTCTGATGGTAGTTTCTTTTGCTGTGCAGAAGCTCTTTAGTTTAATTAGATCCCATTTGTCAATTTTGGCTTTTGCTGCCGTTGCTTTTGGTGTTTTAGATATGAAGTCTTTGCCCATGCCTATGTCCTGAATGGTACTACCTAGGTTTTCCTCTAGGGTTTTTATGGTATTAGGTCTAACATTTAAGTCTCTAATCCATCTTGAATTAATTTTCGTATATAAAGACACATGCACACGTATGTTCATTGTGGCACTATTCACAATAGCAAAGACTTGGAATCAACCCAAATGTCCATCAGTGACAGACTGGATTAAGAAAATGTGGCACATATACACCATGGAATACTATGCAGCCATAAAAAAGGATGAGTTTGTGTCCTTTGTAGGGACATGGATGCAGCTGGAAACCATCATTCTTAGCAAACTATCACAAGAACAGAAAACCAAACACCGCATGTTCTCACTCATAGGTGGGAACTGAACAATGAGATCACTTGGACTCGGGAAGGGGGACATCACACACCGGGGCCTATCATGGGGAGGGGGGAGGGGGGAGGGATTGCATTGGGAGTTATACCTGATGTAAATGACGAGTTGTTGGGTGCTGACGAGTTGATGGGTGCAGCACAGCAACATGGCACAAGTATACATATGTAACAAACCTGCATGTTATGCACATGTACCCTAGAACTTAAAGTATAATAATAATAATAATAATAATAATAAAAGAATTTCAGATGGCTGGCAATGTTGGAATCTCAAAGAAAAAAATATATATTGATTCCCAGCTATTCTAGTCCGATACAGGAAGTTGGCCACATGGCACTTCCACAGAGAGCCCCAATCTTGCCAGCTCAGAAGGAGTCCGGGGATTCCTCATCTCCCTCCTCATCTATGAAAGTGAAGTGTCAAACAATTTCGTGATATCCTTGTGAGCCTAAAAGTGTAAAAGATTATCTTGGTCATGGGCAGAATTATACCTCTCATTGTTTTAATTAGAGAAAATGTTTCTCTCTCTGGGTCTTGGGAAGCTCGGGACTAGATACCAGTAGGGAAGATATATCATTTTATATGTGACTCATTTCCCTACCCTATCCTAGGATAAAACAAATCTAGAAAGTTGTACACCAAAATGTTAAAAACTGCTTATTTTGGGGGTGGTTGTATTACTGTTGTTTTAAACTTTCTTCTTTATATTTTTTCACATTCGATGAGTATGCAACACATCTATTTCCACTAAAAAAAAAAAAAAAAAAAAGATTCCATAAAAACTTGCCTTGTTCTGAAAGGCACATAGAACCATGAATCACTTCTCACTCATAACTGGAACCACAAACCACTCACTCATTCTTACTAGGTTTTATTTTGGGTAGAGTTATTTATCTTAGTGTCTGCTACAACCTCTCCTTCTACTTTCCCTCCTCATATTCCATCAATTTTTATTGTCTCCATCACTACCAAAGGAATCTATACCTCCCAAAACAGAAAGTGTAATATAAAACAAAAATAAAAAGTTATCGTATAATGCATAGATACTTACTGAGATTTTTTGGAGAGAGATTTTAAGAGAAGACCATGTATCCAATCTTCGATCCAGAATAATGGTAAACTGGGAGTCCGGTCCATTTTGCCTGAATGATAAGAAGAAATAATAACTTTTTCTTTTTTTTTTTTTTTTGAGGCGGAGTCTCGCTCTGTCAACCCCGCTGGAGTGCAGTGGCACGATCTTGGCTCACTGCAAGCTCCGCCTCCCAGGTTCACACCATTCTCCTGCCTCAGCCTCCCGAGTAGCTGGGACTACAGACGCCCGCCACCACGCCGGGCTAATTTTTTTATATTTTTTAGTAGAGACGGGATTTCACCGTGTTAGCCAGGATGGTCTCGATCTCCTGAACTTGTGATCTGCTCGCCTCGGCCTCCCAAAGTGCTGGGATTACAAACTTTTTCTTAATAATAATGCAAATTTGTTATATATGTCTTCGTTCTATTTTTGATTATTTCATCTACATTTGATGTCTTGACGGAAGACAGAATTGGAATTGGAAAGCTATCACAAAGGACTGTCTTAGAAAACTGATTTGAAGACATATTCCCTTATTCACTATTTAAAATTTCTTTTGCAGCATTAATGTCAATCTTTTAAATAGGAAAGTGATAGTGTAATGAAGATAGGTCACTAAAATTGATTTGGAATACTGTAATCTTGCGTGTGGGAAAACTCAAAAGATAACTGTCCTTCATGATATCAGATTTAACTTTCCATGTAATTCATCATGAGTCAATGATCCATTCACTCATTCAAAATCACACTGCTAAATCTATTTTTCTAACTCTGCTCCTGAGGAAATGCAGTTTAATGGAAAATATAACTTCTATTTGCCCTAAAAAGATCACTTTCAAGCTTCAATAGGTACATTGTAAGTTTCATTTTCTGAGATTTGATTTTTGTTCATGAGACTTTGAATTTTATCATCCTAGATTTGTGTCCTCTTGTTCTTCAGGGTTAGCAACTAGAAAATGCTTCCTTTGAAAATTTTGTCTTTAACACACATAAAATCTCTAAGAAACCTTTTGAAACTTTCCATTTTAAAGCATTCTAGTTCCAAACAATTTTTAATATCAAGACATTCCTCCTAGTATCTCCCAGTACCACTATTGAATCTACTTAAGATTCAGTCTTCTTGTGTTACATTCAGAAGAAATGAAAAATGGCTGTCCTCACTCTTGGCTGCTAATATTTCCTTTTAAGCAAATTAAAGCATATATATATGACCATCATTCTCTACCTATGTTCTTTTCCGTGGGAACAAATACTCCTAGATCCCCAATTTTATTTTCATAGATCCTCAGTATAATTTTTGTAACAATTTAGATAGCTGCCAGCTTCTCCTTCTAAGTTGTACTTCTTATCTACTCTGAAGTTAAGTCAGTTGGTTATTCACCATGATAATAATAGCTATATTAAGCCATTTTCCTGTTACGACATTCAGATGGATATCTGATATAAAGCTAATTGAAAAAACGTAATGAAATACTATACCTTGCAATAGATGTCAGGTAAGTAAGTACTTTTGCTATTACTTCCTCTGGTATACATCTAAAATTACAGTTTTCTGGAAATGTAATGATCCAAGCATTGTCCTTTCCCCGGCCACCTACAATAATAGAAAAAAAAAATCAACTGAATTAAAAATGTATATAACAACGAGGCAAGGAAGAGGATTTTAGATTTGAATACTGTTTTGCAGCAACATAACTTTTTTATAAAGATGATGATCTCCACATAAAACCAAAATGGCTCCAAGTTCCTGACACTTCAAGTTTACAAGGTGGCAGAGTCGTTTCTCAATAAAAAAAATTAAAAGAAAGAGAGTAAAATGAATGAATATAGTCAGAAGAAAATGTCATGAAATGCATATAATAAACATGGTTGAAAAAGGCTGATTCCCCAATCTGGACAACCAAGGGGTTGGGAAATAACTCTTTCTATACCAACGAGCCTAAATTCAAAATAAGTGAATGATGGCTTGACAGCAAGTGGAAAACTTGATATAATCGATCTCTTAGTGTCATGGTGAGCAGGAAAAGATACAGAGCACCCTATAGGAAATAGGTGATGGTCTAATGTGTTTATGGAAGAAACAACAAAAGTAATGATGGCAGGAATGATATAGGAATTTTATTAATGCAAAGAAAGATCACAAATTATCTGTGGGTTAAAATTCAATGTTCAGTCTGGGTAGGGGTCAAGGGAGAGGTGTAGGGTTGTGGACGCTCCCCGCAGACCCATGCAGCCATTAACCTGGAGCAGTGGCATCCAGCAGTATCTTGACCAAGTGGTTGACCTTGACCCCTGGAAAGCATGGATCCCAGGGCTCATAGGTGAGGCTGCCCTAAGCCCATTTCCATAGGAACCAAGAATAGTGGTACTGTCATAGGGGTTCTTGGGGAGGGAATGGCTGCACTATCTCTGGGCTTTCATTTCAGTCTCTCCCCCGTTTCTCCATCCAGCCCAATAGACCTCTATGCAGCCTGAAGGATGAGAAATATTGAAAATGAAAGCCACCTAAAAGTGCAGAGATGAGCCTTACATGTGTTTCAGGTTCACATCCGCAGCCAGCCTAGCACCTACACAGAGAGTGAATGCTCAATAAAAATTAAGTGCTAAATAGAATTTGAAGAATTATTTTAGGAGGAAAGTTGCAAGGTGGTCTTTGAATGTAGCTCACTAATAGAAATTTTCTTAGTTCAGTTCTAATTTTTATTTGGCTGAATTTAAGTGAATAAAGATGTAAAAATATTTTAATTCAATCTGCAATAAATATATGACAATAGAAAAGGATATAGGCCGGGCACAGTGACTCATGCCTATAACCCCAGCACTTTGGGAGGCCACAGCCAGAGGATCACTTGAGGTCAGGAGTACGAGACCAGCCTGGCCAACATGTTGAAACCCTGTCTCTACCAAAAATACTAAAATTAGCCGGGTGTGGGGGCGCATGCCTGTAATCCCAGCTACTCAGGAGGCTGAAGCAGAAGAATCGGTTGAACCTGGGAGGCAGAGGTTGCAGTGAGCCAAGAACACGCCACTGCACTCCAGCCTGGGCGACAGAGCAAGACTCCGTCTCCCTGCCCCCCGCCCCCAAAAAAGAAAAAGAAAAGGATATAAAATGGAATCATAACAATACTCAACCCAAAAGAAGACAGAAATGGAGGAAAACAAAGAACACATGGGACAAATGGAAAAATCTACCATCTCATTATTTGTATTTTGCTTTTATAAGATCATAAGATGGTAGATTTAAATCCATCCTTATGAATAATCACACAAAATGTCAATGATCTAGGCACTGCAATTAAAAGTCAAAGATCATTAAACTGGATAAAAAGAAAGACCAAATTATATGCTGCCCACAAGAAACACACGTTTTAAATATAAAAGTACAAATGCATTAAAAGCAAAGGATAGAAAAAGATATACCATGACAGTGCTAATCAAAACAAAGCTGTTTAATATTTGACAAAGTAGATTTCAGAGTCAAAAATATTACCAGATGTTAAAATGATCATTTGATCATGATAAAGTGGTCAATTCCTCAATGGGACAAAATCTTAAATGCTTATGCACCTAATAACAGAGCTTCAAAATACACAAAGCAAAAACAGAGCTGTAAGAAGAAATAGACAAATTCACAATTTTAGTCAGAAATTTCACCACCCATCTCTCAATAATTGATAGAACAAGTAGACAAAGAATTTGCAAGGATATTGTACACGTGAACAACAGTCTCAACCAACATGACCTAATTGACATTTCTAGAACACTCCATCCAACAAAAGCAGAACACACTTTCTTCTCTAGTGCACATGGAAAGAGATCAAATTAATTATTTGCCTCAATATTTACCAAGGGAAACTTGAGAGAGAGTATTCATTCCCAAATTATTTTTAATCAAACTAGTCCAAAGTATTAAATCAAAGTGTTATTAATCTTCACTATATGATATTCTAGAGTTAAAGAGTAGAGTGAAAATAATCATTGAGAATAATGGCATCCACTGAAGAGTTTTTAAGAAACTCAAAGGAGAAACTGTACAATTCTGAACCAAGAGATTTAGTGAATCTCTAAACAAAGGGCCTCTATAGGTAGAGTACCGTATAGAACTAGTAATATAAATGATATGTAATATATAATGTAATAAATATTTTAAATATAACATAACTACATACTTGCCAAGCAAGCTGGTGAGCACTCTAGTTAAGGACAGAACCATCTAGCACTTAGGCAAACTATACTTATCAAAGGAAAGGTGGCAAGGCTCCTATAAGAGTAAATTATCATTGACTAATCTATAAATGATTATTACCACTAAACACCTACAAGTACCGTCCTAGGTAGTAAACTTGTGAGAAGAGATCAAAAGAGATATTTATATTCCAAATTGGTAAGTTTTAATTATTTTTTACCATTGGGAACCCTTTTTTCAAAGGAAGCTATAGGCAGATGCATTTTTAAAACAAATACAAAAAGCAGTTAAGGAAGGAAAGGTGTAGAGAGAGATCTGGATGGGTGCAGCAAGCCTTGAGGATGGTTCTATTTAGAACACAGTTTGGAAAACATAGATAATCTTAAGTAAAATCTCTAAAACTTAAAAATGAACCTAACATACTGCTAAATTTACTGACACTGTCACACATTTATGCCACTTATAAAATAAAACATAAAGCCATATTAATTAAGTCATCATTAATTCACAGTTACCACTAATTAGAATCATTTTTAATTAAGCTTTATCATAGGTATAATTATAATCATTTAAAAGCAGAGGCCAGGCTGGGTGCGATGGCTCATGCCTGTAATCACAGCACTTTGAGAAGCCAGGATGGGAGGATCGCTTGAGGCCAGGAGTTCAAGACCAGCCTCCGCAACACAACAAAACCCTTTCGCTACAAAAAATAAAAATTAGCTAGGCGTGGTGGCACACTCCTATAGTTCCAGTGACTCAGGAGGCTGAGGTGGAAGGATCACTTGAACCAAGCAGTTTAAGGTTACATTGAGCTATGATCATACCACTGCACTGGAGCCTGGGCAAAGGAGCAAGATGCTGTCTTTAAAAATAATAATAATGATAATAAAAGCAGAGGCCAGATTGAAGTGTCCAATTAGGATCACTTATAAAGTAAAAGCTTGTTTAGTAAACTGAGCGTGTAGGTGCCATTTTTCCGAGAATTAATTAAACTAGTTAGAAGGAATAAGATAGTTTCTTGTACTCTCAATACCTAAGAAGCACTCATCTTTATAAAAACAATGTATTAATATATACCGGTAAGTTTTCTTTATCTGTTTAATATGATAAATATAATATTTAATGATGTAATTCTAATTACTCTAATACCTGAAAGTAATTTGCTTGTTTTTAAGCAAAACTTTCCCCAAAGTATGACCAGAAGCTAAAGGGACGGGATGGTTTACCATAGTTATGTGTATAAAAATGTGTAATGCTATTTAGTGGCATTATTCACAACAGCCAAATGGTAGAAGTGACCAAAGTATCTATCAATGGATGAACAGATAAACAAAGTGTGGAATATACATAAAATGGAATATTATTCAGCCTTAAAAAAGAAGTTCTGACACATGCTACAACATTGATGAAACTTGAAGACCTTATGCTAAGTGAAATAAGCCAGTCACAAAAAGACATATACCATATGATTTATTTACATCAGGTACCTAGGATAGTCAAATTCATAGAGAAAGAAAGTAAAATTGTGGTTAACAGGGGCTAGAGAGAGGACAGAATGAAACGGGGAGTAATTGTTTAATGGATATAGAGTTTCAATTTTGCAAGGTCTGAAACTCTGGAGATGGTGGTGGCAACGGTGGCACAAAAATGTAAACATACTTAATGCCGCTGAATTGTACTCTTAAAAATAGTTAAAATGATAAGTTGTATGTTAAATTGATTTTACCATAATTGCTAAAAATTATATACAAGTGTATATACATATTTAAGAAAAATCAACTTTCTTTATAACGTGTAAATGAAATCCTAAAAAAAAATACTTAGTGCATGCTGATTATTTGGTGCAACTTGCCAGCATTTGTAATACACATTTGAGTAATCAAAGAAGCTACCTCAGCTGCTCCCCTCCCACTCAGCCTGCACCCACCTAGGAGACATATTCTACTTTCAACTCTCATAGATTTCTGAAGACTCATCTGAAAGTCAAATGTATAAGAGTGGTAAGGTCATTTGTACTCATATATCTAAAATGCTTAAAACCTCCAATTATTCTCTAAATGTCCATTTGTTTAGCAACTAGGTGCACAATGTATAAATGTTTATTAAAATAGGGCTTCTCAAATGAATACATATAATAGCTCTATATATAGAGCGAGAGCTATTTATATAATAGGTACCGAACTAACTGCTAATCAAGTCATGTATCTGGACAATATATAAGAAAGTTTGCTTACCAGACAAGAAAGCGATGTCTTGCATTAAGAAATGGCTGATGTCTTTTATACGGAGGAGCAGATCAGTTTCTGTGACAAACAAGAAAATAGAAGAAATGACATACATGTTAAGGTACAGCCTTACATGATTTTAGACACATGTTTTCTCACTGTCTAAAATTATTCTGGGAGTCCCACAGGTCTGTGTCCACAGACACTGCCGATCTCTTTCCTCCTCTCAACTACATGGCAAAGAAATCACATTCGAAAATATCACGGAATAAAGAGAACCAGTGACCTACTTCTCAGAATCTATGCCCAAAACATAAACTACTCTCCCTCACCAGAAAGCCAAGGACAAAGGCACAAACTCCAGGACATTCGGATTTATTTGAAGGGTAGATGGTCATGGGGAGACACTGTAACAGATTGTCTTCTACTCCTGATAATGCCTTTCATTCTACAAAGCTTTATTAGCAATTACAAAGCACTTTTTGGATTTTTTAATCTCATCGAATCCTTAAAAAATCTCTAAGGTAAGTATTGTTATCCCATCTACAAGTGGTTAACCATATAGGCTGCTGAGTCTAGATAGACATGGAATCAAATCCAGCTTGTTTCATTTACTGGCCACGCAAACGTGGGCAAGTTAGTTAGCCTCTCTAAACCTTAGTTTCCTCAGCTATAAACTGGGCATAATGATATCTACCTCACAAGGTACCATGCAAACGAAATGTGAAATACCTGGCATAATGGTAGGTGTTCAATAAAAAGTAGCGTATTAACTCATTTTTTATCATTACAGATGGAACAATGTCCAAGCATTGTTCAATGTGCTTTGATTGTCCCAGATCTTAAGTGTTAACTTACAATGTTCAATTCTAGTGAACTCTATAGGGGCCAAAAATCAAAGTACACTACCTGCCTCTGGTCCATGTACAAGGATAACTTTTTAAAAGAAAACGGGTCATCAAACTAGGCTATTTTGGCTTGTCGGTTTTAACGCCTGTGGTTCCACATCTCTTACTGAAGCCATATTTTTCACCTGCTCTCTGATACAAAGTACCTTCAAATTCCTGGTCTCTGGTGGTGTCAGGCTGATGATGCATTACCCTTCTTAGTGCTCTTCAAATCACACCACATGGATGTGGTTTATAAAAGACAATCCTCAAGGGAATTTTAAAAAAACAAGTTCTCAATGGTTCCATAATAGACAGTGGAATAGGTTATCCGTTATAGACAATTCCCCGACACACGATTTGAAACATAAAGCAATTTTAATTGATGTTTATTTTCATAAGATGCATGCCATGACAAATATCTAATTTGTCAAGACATAAAGTCATTTCTTTAAAATGTCTTGTAATTTTATATACTTAGACTCGATATATTTCAGACCAAGGCATGCACATTTACACTCGCAGTGATTCTTTCCAAGCTAGATGTTTAATCAGATAAAAGAATGTGTTTATAACAGCTACAAACATGTGTCACATATTGACATTTTTAGACATGGAGCCATGGAAGAAGGGTGAGAATGAGGTCAATACAAAAAATACAAGAACTCTCTCTCCCCTCAGGAGCCTGCAAAAGTGGCAATAGCTAAAACGTGTTCTACTTTTTAAATGAGAGAGCATCAGACACAAAAATATTCCTGCATAATAGGAGACCCAAATCCCTCCCTTGCTTTGATCAGTAGGAACAAGGATAAAGACAAATTGATGTATTTTATGTCAGGTGGCAGATCTGGAAGTATTCATATGTACGACTTGATTCCTCTGATACCACTTAGACTCTTGCAGAGCTATGGAAACTATGTCCACTTACTCTACAATTTAAGCACTCATGTAATGAGAGAGGCTTCAGGACACAAAATAAAAGTCTGTGGGCTGGGAGTGGGAGCACCAGGGCCTAGTGTGGGCTTGACCACTTAGCTGCTCTGTAATATTCAACAAGTCACTCCCCACCCCTCATCTCATTACCTCCATTTTATTTTATGTTTCTTATTGAGGTAAAATATGTATATAAAATTTACCATTTTAAGTGTACAGTTCACTGGTAATAAATACATTTATATTCTTTTTTCCCCTTCATCCTCTCCCCTTTACCCTTCCCAGCCTCTGGTAACTACCAATCTACTCTCTGTCTTCATGAGATTCATTTTTCTAGCTCTCACATATTAGTGAGAACATGCAGTATTTGTGTGTCTGTGTTTGGCTTACGTCACTTAACATAATTGCCACCAGTTCCATTCATTTGGCTGCAAATAAGAGGATTTCATTCTGTTTTACGTATGAATAACATTCCATGGTGTATATATACCATATTTTCCTTATCCATTCATCTGTTGAAGGGCACTTAGGGTGATTCCATATTTTGACTATTGTAAATAGTGCTGCAATAAACATGGGAGTGTAAATATCTCTTTAATATATTGACTTTCTTTCTTTTGAATATACACCCAGAAGTGGAATTGTTGGATTGTATGGTAGTTCTATGTTTTGTTTTTTGAAAAACCTCCATACTGTTCTTCAGAGCAGCTGTACTAGTTTACTTTCCCACCAAGAGTGTGCAAGAATTCCCCTTTCTCCACACCCTCACCAGCATCTGTTATTGCCTGTGTTTTTGATATAAGCCATTTTAACTGGGGTGAGATATGTCATTGTAGTTTTGGTTTCCATTTTTCTGATGATAGTGATGTCGAACACTTCTTCATATTATGTCTTCTTTTGAGAAATGTCTATTCAGATCTTTTGCCCATTTTATAAATTGAATTATTTGGGTCCTTTGCTATTGAGTTGTTTGAGCTCCTTATATACTCTGGTTATTAACCCCTTGTCAAATGGATAGTTCACAAATATTTTCTTTCATTCTGTGAATTGTCTCCTCACTTTGTTGATTGTTTCCTTTGCTATGCAGAAGCTTTTCAGCTTGCTGTGATCCCATTTGTCTATCTTTGCTGTGGTTGCCTATGCTTTGAGGTGTTGCACAAAAATCTCTGCCCAGACCAATGTTCTAGAAAGTTTCCCCAACATTTTCATCTAGTACTTTCATAGTTTCATGTCTTCAATTTAAGTCTTTAATGCATTTTTATTTAATTTTTGTGTATGGTGAGAGATAGGGATCTAGTTTCATTCTTCCACATACAGTTATCCAGTTTTTCCAGCATCATTTATTGAAAATATTTCCTTTCCCCATTATAGATTCTTAGCACCTTTGTCGAAGATGAATTGGCTGTAAATGTATGGATTCGTAGCTGGGTTCTCTATTCTGTTCCATTGGTCTATGTGTCTGTCTGATGCCAGTATCAAGCTGTTATGGTTACTACAGCTTTGTAGCAAATTTTGAAGTTACGTAGTATAATGCCTGCAGCTTTGTTCTTTTTGGTCAGGACTGCTTTGGCCATTTCAGGTCTTTTGTGGTTCTATATACATTATTAGAATATTTTTCTATTTATCTGAAGTCTGCCCTGGAATTTGATAGAGATTGCATCGAATCTGTAAATTTCTGCAGGTAATATTGTCATTTTAACAATATTAATTCTTCCGATCCATGAGAATGAAATATCTTTCCAATTTTTTGTGTCCTCTTCTATTTCTTTCATCAAATTTTATAGTTTTCCTTATATAGATCTTCCACTTTTTTGTTAGATTGATTCCTAGGTATTTTATATTTTTGTAGCTATTGTAAATGTGATCAGATTGTTTTCTTGATTTCTTTTACAGATTGTTTGCTGTTGGTGTATATAAATGCTACTGACTTTTGTACACTGATTTTGTATTCTGCACCTTTACTGAATTTGTTTATCAGTTCTAACAGTTTTTTGATGGAGTCTTTAGGTTTTTCCGGGTACAAGATCATGTCATCTACAAACAAAGCTAATAAGCCTTTTTTCTTTCCAGTATGGATGCCCTTTATTTCTTTCTCTTGCCTAGTCGCTCTGGCCAGGACTTCCAGTGTTATGCTGAATAAAAGTGGCAAAAGTGGGCATCCATGTCTTGCTCCAGTTCTTGGAGGAAAGGCCTTCAATTTTTCCACATTCAGTACAATATTAGCTGTGGTCATTACTCCCACTTTAGGAATGAGGGCAGTACAGTAAATGCTGTTTGTTGTTGTTGTTGTTGTTTGAGACGGAGTCTCGCTCTGTCGCCCAGGCTGAAGTGCAGTGGCGCGATCTCAGCTCACTGCAAGCTCCGCCTCCCAGGTTGACGCCATTCTCCTGCCTCAGCCTCCCGAGTAGCTGGGACTACAGGTGCCCGCCACCATGCCCGGCTAATTTTTTGTGTTTTTAGTAGAGAAGGGCTTTCACCCTGTTAGCCAGGATGGTCTTGATCTCCTGACCTCGTGATCCACCCGCCTCGGCCTCCCAAAGTGCTGGGATTACAGGCGTGAGCCGCCGAGTCCGGCCAGTAAATGCTTTTTAAGGTACCTTACATTCTATGAGATCCAACAACATGTAAAATCCATAGATGTAAAAACAGACTGATGTTTTCTATCATAAAATGTAGCCCACAACTGTGCCAATAAAATAACATTTCCATACTAATGAAAAAGGATGAAATCACAGTTATAAGAGAAAACATTACCACTTTAATAAATGATCAAGTTCTGGGTTGGAAACAGACCGAAGGGGAAGGAGATAACACAGGAAAGACAATAGAAGCCACAGAGTTATCAACTGAGCAGCTGCAAGGGACAAGGTAAGATTGTTGCTGAGAACAAAGAGAAACAGAAAATACTGACTCTAGATAAAGTTGTGACATTGAGTTACACCCAGCTTTGTAGCTGACCCTCTTGAATTTCCAACAGATTTTTTCCTGAAATATAAAAGTGAGAACAAACAATTTATAATGCTCCCATTGCTGACCTAAATGCATTAACTTAGAGCATGAGAAATAAAAAGCCTCAATCATCAAAGCTGGATCAAGTCCACATTACAGCATGTTCCTTGTTGACTAGATTTACGTTTGATAGGAAGGTTGTCAAGCTGTCCTATGTAGAAAACTCAACTACTCACAAATAAAAAGGATTCATTCTCCTTACATTGAACTCGTTGCTAAGCCCAAAAAAGAGCTGACTTAGAAGCCAAATAAAGGGCTGTAACTCGACAGGTAACCTGACAAACACCCTTTAAAACACCCTAATGGAGCAAATCTTCATTTTAAGACTTCTGCTGAAAATCCATGTGCTTGTACAATCAAACACAATCAGACACAAATTGAAATCAAAAGTCAAAAAAAGCATTTCCAATTAATTCATTCCTACATATGGTCAAAAAGCAAAAGAGTCAAGCAAACACATCACTAATATTTATTGTGCTATTGAAAAGGTAGTTGTGCCAATGAGGATACAAGCTTAGAAATCCAAATACGAATTTTTGAAGTTCTAAAATGTGTGGAAATGAAGAATTGATTTCGAAAGGCTCACAGAGAGAAGGAAGGTATATCCATCCAATCAGTAGCTCTAGTCTGGCTGTGTCACTTGTAAAAATGCAGAACATGGATCACTTCAGTACAGCATGTACTTTAAAGCTTTTAAAGATTTATTTTGCATTCATTCACCTTTTAAACAAATATGTATTGAGCGTCTACTATATGCCAGATTCTGTTCTGAGCTGTGTTTGGACAGATGTTCTGAGAAAATGCAAAAGTTCACAATCAAATAAGTTTGTGAAATACTAGGGGTTAAACGCACTGCAATATTTCCTAGTAAATACACATGTACACATTGTGACTCCTTGGGTATGGGTCATGTAAGCAGTGTTTCTCCAACCTATTTGATCAGGTTTGGTCAGTCAGTTTATTGGTCGGTTAGTTGTTGGTTGGTTGGCTTTTCCCCTCAGAGAGAGACAGAAGACAAACAGAAAGCAAGAGAGAGAGCTATAAAGACTCTATATGAAGAAGCACTTTGTTCTAAAGTCAGAACTATCTGTAGATGAAATGACTTTCACGGAAGATAGACAACCCCTTTCCTATCACTAATAGCGTTCAAACAAAGGCCAAGCTGCTCTGTGGTAAAGATAAGAGAGGAAAATCAGGCATATAGTTGATTGGAATAGATTATCTTTTAGAATAAGATTTAATGGTATATTCTCAGTGACAGTAAGTGATTCTAGGAAAAGAAAGCAAAAAAAAAAAAATCTATATACTCATGAGTTTGGAAGGGGTCAGTAAGGGAGGTAGGAGGAACTTAGTTTTTATGTTCCAAATTTCAAATTAATAGAATTCTGAGTCATATTCATTTGTTTTGGGATTTGCTTATATTTTTTACCTTAAGAATATGTAGAAGTTCATCTTTAATATTCAAGAGTCCTCTATAAGAAGGAAGAGATTGGGGACTTAAGTGAATATTGTTCCTTCAGTAAATTAAATTGGATTAAGCAATGTGGGGTTTTTCTCCCGTAATGAATGATTTCCTTGTGAAATTATTTTCAGCATGGAAATCAGTGTGTGGAGATGTGTTGTTAAATGCTCCAGAAAGATTATAGAAAATCTATGTAACATCCTATTGTCTCATTGTGTGACAACACAGAAATTAACTTCACAAATGTAAAATAAAAATTTCCTGACAAGCAGTTATTAACAAGGAAACTTTCTTTGGTAACAGTTCAAGAAACTTGAAATTTAAGATACTTTATAAATAGTTACAAATAGAGGGTCAAAATTTTTTAAGCCTACCCTGTCAGAGTAAAGCCTCTGCTAAAAAAAGATGATTTTTTTTTTTTTTTTTTTTTTTGAGACAAGGTCTCACTCTGTCGCCCAGGCTGGAGTGCAGGGGTGTGATCTTGGCTCATTGCAACCTCCATCTCCTGGGCTCAAGCCAAGCTCCAACCTCAGCCTCCCAAGTAACTGGGACTACAGGTGCACACCACTATGCCCAGCGAATTTTTCTATTTTTTGTAGAGACAGGGGTCTCCCTATGTCGCCCAGGCTGGTCTCGAACTCTCGGCTCAAGTGATCCTCCCACCCTGACCTCCCAAAGTGTTGGGATTACAGGCGTGAACCACCATGCCTGGTCAAATGATCTTTTAAGAACTACTTCTGACCAGGTGCGGTGGCTCACGCCTGTAATCCCAGCACTTTGGGAGGCCGAGGCAGGTGGATCACGAGGTCAAGAGATGGAGACCATCCTGACCAACATGGTGAAACCCTGTCTCTACTAAAAATACAAAAATTAGCCGGGGGTGGTGGCACGTGCCTGTAGTCCCAGCTACTCAGGAGGCTGGGGCAGGAGAATTGCTTAAACCCGGGATGCGGAGGTTGCAGTGAGCCGAGATCGTGCCACTGCATTCCAGCCTGGCGACAGAGTAAGATTCCATCTAAAAAAATAAAAATTAAAAATTAAAAAAATTTTTTAAAAAACTATTTCTCTGAGAGTCTTTGCCTTCATGATTTGAATACATATCACCATTCCAGGAATTTAAACTATATTAAGTGTACTAGTTATTCCTATGGGGTTAATGATAGTTTAAAATTTAAGTAAATTGGTATCTATGAGCTTTCCCATTTTATAGAAAACATTTTTTACTTCAGATCCCAGAGTGTAACAGCAACAATTCCAACACTTGAGCTTTATTTCACAGCGACGCTCTCTCACATCCATTTATCCAACCTCTCTGGGGTTTGTATTCACACACAATAGAAGAATATGAGTTCTGAACCAGGCTGCACACACATGCCATGTCATCCAAGCACTACAGAACCACAGCAAATAAACTGCTTAAAAGAGCAAATGCCTCTATTCTCACATGGTTTCCTAAAAATAAATGAGGCAAAAACAGCACAAACAAATAAAAATAGAAAGCGAAATGTCAGCCAGAAAGATAGTCTCTTCCATGGCAATAAACTCATTGCCACCACCAATATGAAAACAGACTGAGAAAGAGTAGTAAATGAACAATAGCTACCATTTGCTGTGCAACTAGTATTAACCAGGCACTACACAAGGCACTTTATATGCAGTTTCTCTGGTCCTAACAACAATCCTCCAAGGTTGATATTAAATCACTTATCTTGCAGATGAGTTAACAGGCTCAGGGAGGCTACCATTCATGCTTCATTCATTCATACCATTCATACATACCATTCATTCAAACTTCTCTTATTCATTTGAAAGACTCATACTGAACAAATGCCAGGTGCCAGGCACTGTTCAGATGCAAAGTAGAATCTAGTAGGAGATTCAGCAAAGTTTTTACCATGTCATCTATGTAGTTCCCTAACCTTCAGATAGGTCATCTAAAATCTGTACTCAAAAGGTTATACCCAAATAGCTCTAATGCAAATTACTAACTAGATATGACTCCATAACCACCCATTTTCTTCCAGGATGGGTTTCATCCCAAACCATACCAAGAATGTGTATAAACAATCTTCTGAAAGAAACTTCATTACTTTTACAGCCTGAAATTCTCAACAGTGATGCTTACTTTTAGCAATGATTTATTTGAAAGTTCCCTATTTCTGATGTGCATGACAGATAAAATTAGGTTTTGCTTGAGTCTTAAATCCTGTGCAAGGCAGATGGGATTCTATGTGTGTATTTTTTCCCTTTCAATCTGAACATCAGATACGCTATACCATCTGTAAATAGTAATGACTTAGCACATGCAATAAATTGAAGTGTTGTCTTGACAAATGTTATGCTTTAAAAGGTGGAACACATAAAAGAGTAATTCCGAAACCATCACAAATTCCCATTGGACTACAGTAGAACAATCTATGCAGTGCTTTGTTCTGCAATAAAGGTACAATATAAAAGACAGGCATAATTCTGTGCTAACAAAATAAAACCAAGATTCATATTAAATCCTTTTCCTGCTAACACCTACTGGAGCCTCCTTCCAATCCATTGTGTAATTCAATTCACCAACTATCCACTGGATTCTCATTTGCTCCTCTCTGCTAGGTGCTGTGGCCCATGGGAATACAAACAGAGTTCCTCACCTCACAAAGCATAAAAATTAAGAGAAGATAGAAATATATACAAACTACTGGCCATAATATAAGGCAGGGTATAGTACATGCTACAATAGAAATATGCAATATAAAGTATGGAGAGAGGAGAAATGATTACATCTAAATTGAGGATGAGAGAAAGGGGAAGGTTTAATAGATAATGAGACATGTAAGCTGGGCCTTCAAAATTGATTAGGATTCAAATACATGGTCAGGGGAATAGAAAGTGTCATCCCAAGTGAAAGAAACAAGGCATCAATATAGGAGTAGGTGAAAGAATCAGGGACTTTATAGGGACTGATATGGTTTGATTATAGAGATAAGATGATCTAGTTAAAGCTAGAAAGCAAGACCAGAAGCAAAAAGTATAGGATCTTGCATGCTGCCAGAGGAGGAAAACAGGCTTCTTGAAAGCCTCTGATTGAGCATCACTGACTTAACACAAAGATGTTGTCCAGGCAGTCAACCCCTACAACAGAATGGCAGGGATATAGGAACTGGTGGCTTCTATAGTGAATTAGCTACCAACTTTTGATACAACCTCAGGCAATTCACCGAAGATTCCCTATGACTCAGGTTTTGTACAAGCACGTATACAACAAAATGTGTGGGAAGGAGAAGGAGAAAGGAAAAGTAGGAGGAAGGCTCTCTCTTATCAGTTATAAAACTCCAAACAAAGCTTGACCTGAATACTATTCTAAGATACTAAGTACTATTCTATTCAAATGTTAACATTTCTGAAATCTGGATGTATCTTAGATCTGAATGCCATCATCACATTTGATTCTGTTTTTCATTTTTCTGTCCAAAACCCTATATTAAGTACCTTAGAGCCAAGCAAATACAACTATAAAAAAAAGAAAAAGAAAATTCAAAAAATAAATTCCCATCTTTTTATAACTGACATATGTATGACACATATGTATATAAACATATTTGTTGTAATAATATTAGCCAGGAGTTCAACTATGTTCGAGTCATGTGAGTCCACCTCATAAACCATCTTACCTGGGATAGTCTTGGGGAACCCACTGCTCACAGTCACTTCCTCAAAGGAAAAAGTAAAACTGTCTCTGTTTATAAATGATGTGATCTGGTATATAAAAAACACTAAGGAATTCACACACAGACAGACACACACACCAAAAAAAGCTGTTAAAACTACCAAATTCAGCTGGGGTACAAGATCAAGATAGAAAAATCAATTTTATTTCTATTGTACAAAGCATAAATGCAAAACATATTCTTAAACTATAAAATATTATTGAAAGAAATTAAATATCTAAAAAATTGAAAGCAAATCCATGTTCATATCTTGGAATATAATACTATTAAAGTAGTAATACTCCCTAAATTGATATACAGATTGAAAAGAACCCCTATAAAAATTTTAGCTTGCTTTTTTCTTACAGAAATGAACAGGTGGAACCTAAAACTCATATGGAAATGCAAGGGAGCCAAATTAACCAAAACAGTCTTGAAACAAAAGGACAAAGTTAGAGAACTCACACTTCCCAATTTCAAAGCTTAGTACAAAGCTACAATGAACAAAGATTGTGTGGTACTGACATAAGGATAGACATAAAGATTAATGGAATAGAATAGAGAGTCCAAAAAAATAGCCCATATATTGAGGGGCAGTTGATTTTTTTGTACAAATTAAAGGGGTACATGTACAATTTTGTTACATGTATATAATGTGTAGGGATCAAGATGGTATTTAAGGTGTCCCAAGTACAATACATTTCTGGTAACTATAGTCACCCTACTCTACTATGAAACATGGAATTTATTCCTTCTAATTGTATGTACCCTTTAACCCACTTCTCTTCACCCTCTCCCTTCTCCAAATTCACACCTTCAGTCTCTGTTATCTGTCTTTTCATGGTCTACCTCCATGTGATGGATTTTTTAGCTCTCACATTTAAGTAACAACATGCAATATTTACCTTTAAACCTGGTTTATTTCACTTAAAATAATGACCTACAGTTTCATCCATGTTGCTGCAAATGACATGATTTCATGTTTTATGACCTAATATTATTCCATTGTGTATATATGCTGCATTTTCTTTATCCATTCATCTGTTGATGGGCACTTAGGTTGATTCCATATTTTTCTATTGTGAATAGTGCTGCAATAAACATGAGAGTGCAAGTATCCCTTTTGTATACTGATTTCTTTTCCTTTGAGTAGATATCCAGTAGCAGGATTGCTGGATGAAATGGTAATTGTATTTTTAGTTTTTGGATAAATCTCCATGGTGTTTTCCATAGTGACTGTACTAGTTTACATTTCTACCCACAGTATATAAGAATTGCCTTTAAATACTTGTTAAATACTTGTTTTGTGGCATAAAACGTGGTCTATCCTGAAGAATGTTCCATGTGTAGATGAAAAGAATATATATCCTGTAGTTATGGAATAGAATTTTCTATAAGTGTCTGTTAGGTCCATTCAGTCTAATGTACAGAACTTTTTTACTATTTTTTAACTTTTATTCTAGGTTTGCAGGTACATGTGAAGGTTTGTTACATAGACAAACACATGTTGCAGGGGTTTGTTGTACATATTATTTAATCACCCAGGTTTTAAGCCCAATAGCCAACAGTTGGTTTTTTTTGTTTGTTTTTTGGCTCCTCTTCCTCTTCCCATCCTCCCCCTCAAGTTGACCACAATGTCTGTTGTTTCCTTCTTTGTGTTCATAAGTTCTTATCATTTAGCTCCCACTAATGTACAGTTTAAATTAAAAGTTTCTTTGTTGATTTTCTGGCTAGGTGATCTATCTATTGCTGACAGTGGGGTGTTGAATGCCCCACTATTATTGTATTGTAGTCTGTATCTCTCTTTAGATCTAGTAATATTGGCTTTATGGTTCTGGCTGCTTTACTGTTGGGTGTATATATATTTAGAATTGTTATATCCACTTGCTGGATTGATCCATTAATTATATATATAATGACCTCCTTTTTCTTTCTCCAGTTTTTGTTTTGTTTTGTTTTTTTTACTGTTTGTTATTTGTTTGTTTTTTGGTTTTGTTTTGTTTTGTTTTGTTTTAAACAGAGTCTCTGTCTGTCACACAGGCTGGAGTGCAGTGGTGCGATCTCAGCTCACTACAACCTCTGCCTCCCAGGTTCAAGTGATTCTCCGGCCTCAGCCTCCCAAGTAGCTGGGACTACAAGCACAAGACCCCACTCCCGGCTAATTTTTGCATTGTTAGTAAAGACGGGGTTTTGCCATATTGGCCTGGATGGTCTCAAACTCCTGACCTCAAGTGATCTGCCTGCCTCGACCTCCCAAAGTGCTAGGATTACAGGCGTGAGCCACCGTGCCCAGTTTTTTTTTTTTTTTTTTCTAACTGTTTTTGATGTAAAATCTGCTTTATCTAATACATGTACAGCTATTCCTGGTCACCTTTGGTTTCCATTTGCATGGAATATATTTTGTCCATTCCTTTACACTGAGTCTGTGTGTTTCTTTACTGGTAAGGTGAAGCCATACAGGCTTCTGTCCTTCCATTCACTTAAGGCCCAAGGGATCTTTAATCAGCTTGTGGTGAATGTTGCCATGCCTGGGAATCACCCTCCAGGACAGCAAGTTTCCCTCTGGCCCAGGGCATGTCCAGAAATGCCCTCCCAGAGGCAAGGCCTGGAATCAGGGACCGCATGAGCCCTCTTGGTGCTCTGTCCCACTGTGGCTGAGCTACTACCTAAAGTGGAAAACAGTAAATTCCCCTTTACTTTTCCCTCTCCTTTTCTCAAGTAGTAGTCTCTCCCCACAGCCATCACAGCTGAAGATGTGTTGGGTCTCACTTGAAGCCATCACATCTCAGAGTTTCCCCTAAGGCCAATGGCGTACTACATGGGTATCACAGCTGGTTATTCAGGGCCCAACGTCTCTTTAGTCAGGAAGTGATGGATCCTACCTGAAGAGGCTTTTCCCCTTCAAGGCAGTGGGCTCCGTTATGGCCCAAGGTGTGTCTAGAAATGCCGTATGGGAGCTAGGGCCTGGAATGGGGGCCTCATGACTCTGATTGGTGCCTTATCCTTCTGTGGCTGAGCTGTTATCCAAGATACAAGATAAAAGTCATCTTTACTCTTCCCTCTCCTTTCCTCAAGTGGAAGGAAGAGGTCTCTTTTGGAGCTGCAAGCTGTGTTGCCTGGGGTTGTGAGAGAGGTGGCACAAGCACTCCCTTAGCTTCCCTGGTTGGTGTCTCAGTAAAGTCACATGTTCCCCAAGTCCACTGACTCTGAACCCAACTCCGCACTAGGACTTGCAGTCCTTGTGGCCTAGACTGCCTTTCAAAGTTATTGAGGGTCCCAGAGCACTTCACCCCATGGTGGCGAGCTTGCTGGAACTCAAGTTCCTACTGCTGGTATAGGTCTTTCCCTTCTGGCTGAAGCTGGTCTAAATGCTCCCTTTGTGGGTGGGCATCAGCTGAGTTCAGCCCAGTTTTGCTTTCCACTGTGACTAGGGCAGCACTGAGTTCAATGCGAAGTCTCACAATTTCTGTGCTCTCCCTCTCCCAAGTGTACAGATTTCTCTGTGCTGCAGAGATGTGGCTACTGCAGGGCAGTGGGGGAGGGATGGCATTAGCAATTCAAACTGTCTTTCCTACCCTCTTCAGTGCCCCTTTCAGTGATATAAAGTTTAAACCTGGTATTATGAATGCTTACCCGATTTTTGGTTCTTATGAGGTGCTTTTATTATGTAGATAGTTGTTGAATTTGGTGTTCCTGCAGGGGGTATGATTGGTGTGACCTTCTATTCTGCCATCTTGCTCTGCTCCTCAGATTAGTATCTGTGTCTCTTTCTCCTTTGTGTGTTTGCTTTATCAGTGAGTTATGTGTTTTCATGTGTTTTTATAAGGGTATTATAATATTTTATCTTTTGATTTTTGTGGATACACGGTAGGTGTGTGTATATATACATAATTATATATATTAAAATATAAATACATGTATATACACAAACTATACATACACATATATGTATATATATGGTGTGTGTATATATATACACACACAAGGCACATGAGATATTTTGATACAAGCATAGAATATAAAATAAGCACATTATGGAGAATGGAGTATGTATGCCCTCAAGCATTTATCCTTATTATTAGGAATAATCCAATTACCTTCTTTAAGTTATTTAAAAATATACAATTAAGTTATTATTGACTATAGTCACCATATTGTGCTATCAAATCGTAGGTCTTATTCATTCTTTCTTGTTTTATTTGTACACATTAACCATCCCCACCTCCCCCCCAACACCCATGCCCTTTCCAGCCTCTGGTAACCATCCTTCTACTCTCTATGCTTATGAGTTCAATTACGGCAGTAAATGTAGTACTTGTGTGTCCAGGTTCCTTTCCTTTAGGGCCAGTCTGGTGGTAGTGAATTTCCTCAGCATTTGCTTGTTTAAAAAATACTTTATTTCTCCTCCATTTATGAAGGATAGTTTTCTGGATATAGTATTCTTGGTTGATATTTTTTTTTCTTTTAGCACTTTACATGTGTCATCCCATTCTCTATTGGCTTCTAAGGTTTCTGCTGAGAAATCTGCTGTTAGTCTGATGGAGTTTCTTTTACAGGTGACTAGACACTTTTCTTTTGCTATGGCTAGAATTCACTCCTTATCTTTGACCTAAGAAAGTCAGAATACAATGTGCCCTGAAGAAGACCTTTTGCATTATATCTTCCTGGGGATCATTGAGCCTCCTGCATCTGAATACCTAAAATCTCTTGCTAGGGTTGGAAAGTTTTCATCTATTATTTCTTTAAACAGACTTTCTAATCCCTTCATTTTCTCTTTGCCCTCAGGGATACTGATAATTCATTTATTCAGTAGCTGTGTTTTGTCCCAAATGTCCCAAAAAATTCCTTGTTCTTTTTTTTTATCCTAATCTCTTTATTTTCTCTATCTGGGTTATTTCAAAAGACCTGTCTTCATGTTCTATGATTCTTTCTTCTGCCTGATCTACTGTATTGTTGATGCTTTCAAATGTATTTTGTATTTCTTTCAAGTAATTCTTGAGTTCTAGAATTTCTATTTGGTTCTCTTTTAAAATATCTATCTCTTTGGGTCACCGCTGGGTCCCAGGATAGTGTGCAGTCTGTTAAAGGCTGAGACTGCAAATAGTGTCTTCACGTAACCACTCAAGACTCAGAACAGGTGTGGGTCCTAGTGCTAGTTCCTTCCCTGGAGCAGTTCCATCTCATGGTCTCCTGGTAACTCCTTATGTTTGTTTCAGGCTTTGAGAAGAGGCCTCTTCCATGGCCAGGACTGCATGATTCCAGGGTGGGAATGTGAGCCACTGAAAGTCTCTCACTTAACCCTTCCCTGTGTTGGGAAGTCACTCCCAGCTCCCTGCCAATCCCAGCCAAGCAGGCTGCCTTTCTTCCTTCTCTTTCCTTGAGTTTCCTGTCACTCTTCTGTTGAAGTTCAGTGTTCTTTCTTGGATAATGTATCCAAAATGTATGATTGTCTATACACTATTTTGGTTTTTCTAAGTGGAGGGCACAAGTATGAAATGTTTCTATTCAGCCATCATGATGCCTCTCTCAAATGACTTTTGACAAGAACAAATAAATTCATTGGGAAAAAGAACAGTATTTTCAAGAAACAGTGATGAGAAAACAGGATATCTACATATGTCATATGTATATGTACATATATATATAAATTAACTAAAAGTGGATCAAACTCCAAAATATAACAGCTAAAACAACTAAAATATTAAATTATAGAAGTAAATCTTTGTGACCTTGCATTTGGCCAAACCTTCTTATTTATACATTACATCAAAAGTATAAATGTTTAAAATTATATAAATTGGACTTCATCAAAATTAAAACTTTGTGCTTCAAAAGATACTAAGAAAGTGAAAAGATAATGTACAGAATAAGACAATATATTTGCAAATCATGTATCTGATAAGGGACATGTATCTAGAATATAAAGAATACTTATAAATCAATAACAAAAAGACAAATAATTGAGCTAAAATGGGCAAAATATTAGAATAGACATATCTCCAAAGAAGATAAACAAGTGGTCCATGAGCACATGCAAGGATGCTCAACATCATTTAGTCATTATGAAAACGTATATCGAAGCCACAATGATACCACATCACACCTAAGAGGATGGCTATAATAAAAAAGATGGACAAGAACAAGTGTTGATTAGTATGTGGACAAATTGGAACCCTCATACATGTAAATGTAAAATGTTATAAAATGTAAAACGGTTCAGCCCCTATGGAATAGAGTTTTGCAATTCCTCAAAAGGTTACACATAGATTTACCATATGTCCCAGCAATTCTACTTCTAGGTATACACCAAAGAGAAATGAAAACATATTTCTACACAAAAACGTATACACAAATGTTAATAGCCACATTATTCATAAAACCCAAAAGGTGGAAATAACTCAAATATCCATTAACTGTAGAATGAATAAACAAAAGTAGCATATCCATATAGTGGAAAATTATTTGGCAATAAAAAGAAATGAAAGACTAATACATCCTACAACATGGATGAATCTTGAAAAAAATATGCTAAGTGAAAGAAGCCAGACATAAAAGACCAAATATTGTGTTATTTCATTTCTATGAAATGTCTAGAATAAGCATAGAGAGAAAGACAGAAAATAGATTAGAGATTGCTTAGGGCTAGGGGAATCAGGGAGCTTTGGAAATAATAGCTTAAAGGTACAGGGTTTCTTTGGGGAGTAACAAAATGTTCTAAAATTGATTGCAGTGACGGTTATATACAAATGTGTGAATATGCTAAAAACATTTAACTTAAATGGGTAAATTGTATTGTATGTGTATTATATCCTAATTAAGCCATTACCAAAAAACTCAAGGAAAAATCTGGTATTTATAAGAAAAAAGTTCATTTGAACGATGAATGTACTTTTTTCCACTTATCTTTTCAAAAGGATTTAATTATTTTAAAAACAGATATGAAAGAGAAAAACACCAAAAACATAAGAAGTAAGCTACACTTTTGGAAATGTATGCCAGGGAAAATAGACTGCAATGACATCGCGGCACCAATATGTTATATTTGGGGACTATCATCTTACACATTAAATTCTTTTTTTAATTATACTTTAAGTTCTAGGGTACATGCGCACCATATGCAGGCTTGTTACATAGGTATACATGTGCCATGTTGGTTTGCTGCACCCATTAACTTGTCATTTACATTAGCTATTTCTCCTAATGCTATCCCTCCCCCTGCCTCCCATCCCATGACAGGCCCTGGGGTGTGATGTTCCCTGCCCTGTGTCCAAGTGCTCTAATTGTTCAATTACCAACTATGAGTGAGAACATGCGGTGTTTGGTTTTCTGTCCTTGTGATAGTTTGCTCAGGTTTCCAGCTGCATCCATGTGCCTGCACAGGACATGAACTCATCCTTTTTTATGGTTACATAGTATTCCATGGTGTATATGTGCTGTATTTTCTTAATCCAGTCTATCATTGATGGACATTTGGGTTGGTTCCAAGTTTTTGCTATTGTGAATAGTGCTGCAATAAACATATGTGTGCATGTGTCTTTATAGTAGCATGATTTATAATCCTTTGGGTATATACCCAATAATGGCAGCACTGGGTCAAATGGTATTTCTAGTTCTAGATCCTTGAGGAATTGCCACACTGTCTTCCACAATGGTTGAACTAGTTTATACTCCCACCAACAGTGTAAAAGCGTTCCTATTTCTCCACATCTTCTCCAGCATCTGTTGTTTCCTGACTTTTTAATGATTGCCATTCTAACTGGTATGAGATGGTATCTCATTGTTGTTTTGATTTGCATTTCCCTGATAACCAGTGATGATGAGCATTTTTTCATGTGTCTGTTGGCAGCATAAATGTCTTCTTTTGGGAAGTGTCTGTCATATCCTTTGCACACTTTTTGATGGGGTTGTGTTTTCATTGTAAATTAGTCTAAGTTCTTTGTAGATTCTGGATATTAGCCCTCTGTCAGATGGGTAGATTGCAAAACTTTCCTAACATTCTGTAGGTTGCCTGTTCACTCTGATGGTAGTTTCTTTTGCTGTGCAGAAGCTCTTTAGTTTAATTAGATCCCATTTGTCAATTTTGGCTTTTGTTGCCATTGCTTTTGGTGTTTTACACATAAAGTCCTTGCCCATGCCTATGTCCTGAATAGTATTACCTAGGTTTTCTTCTAGGGTTGTTATGGTTTTAGGTCTAACATTTAAGTCTTTAATCCATCTTGAATTAATTTTTGTATAAGGTGTAAGGAAGGGATCCAGTTTCAGCTTTCTACTTATGGCTAGCCAGTTTTCCCAGCACCATGTATTAAATAGGGAATCCTTTCCCCATTTCTTGTTTTTCTCAGGTTTGTCAAAGATCAGATGGCTGTAGATGTGTGGTGTTATTTCTGAGGACTCTGTTCTGTTCCATTGGTCTATATCTCTGTTTTGGTATCAGTACCATGCTGTTTTGGTTACTGTAGCTTTGCAGTATAGTTTGAAGTCAGGTAGTGTGATGCCTCCAGCTTTGTTCTTTTTGCTTAGGATTGTCTTGGCAAAGTGAGTTCTTTTTTGGTTCCATACGAACTTTAAAGCAGTTTTTTCCAGTTCTGTGAAGAAAGTCATTGGTAGCTTAATGGGGATGGCATTGAATCTATAAATTACCTTGGGCAGTATGACCATTTTCAAGACATTGATTCTTCCTATCCATGAGCTTGGGATGTTCTTCCATTTGTTTGTGTCCTCTTTTATTTCATTGAGCAGTGGTTTGTAGCTCTCCTTGAAGAGGTCCTTCACATCTCTTGTAAGTTGGATTCCTGAGTATTTTATTCTCTTTGTAGCAGTCGTGAATGGGAGTTCACTCATGATTTGGTTCTCTGTTTGTCTGTTATTGGTGTATAGGAATGCTTGTGATTTTTGCACATTGATTTTGTATCCTAAGACTTTGCTGAAGTTGCTTATCAGCTTAAGGAGATTTTGGGCTGAGGCGATGGGGTTTTCTAAATATATAATCATGTTATCTGCAAACAGGGACAATTTGACTTCCTTTTTTACTAATTGAATACCCTTTATTTCTTTCTCTTGCCTGATTACCCTGGCCAGAACTTCCAACACTATGTTGAATAGGAGTGGTGAGAGAGGGCATCCCTGTCTTCTGCCAGTTTTCAAAGGAAATGCTTCTAGTTTTTGCACATTCAGTATGATATTGGCTGTGGGTTTATCATAAATAGCTCTCATTATTTTGAGATACGTTCCATCAATACCTAGTTTATTGAGAGTTTTTAGCATGAAGGGGTGATGAATTCTATCAAAGACCTTTTCTGCATCTGTTGAGATAATCATGTGGTTTTTGTCATTGGTCCTGTTTATGTGATGGATCATGTTTATTGATTTACATATGTTGAAACAGCCTTGCATCCCAGGGATGAAGCTGACTTGAATGTGGTGGATAAGCTCTTTGATGTGCTGCTGGACTCGGTTTGCCAGTATTTTATTGAGGATTTTTGGATCGATGTTCATCAGGGATATTAGTCTAAAATTCTCTTTTTTTGTTGTGTCTCTGCCAGGCTTTGGTATCAGGATGATGCTGGCCTCATAAAATGAGTTAGGGAGGAGTCCCTCTTTTTCTATTGATTGGAATAGTTTCAGAAGGAATGGTAACAGTTCCATTTTGTACCTCTGGTAGAATTCAGCTGTCAATCTGCCTAGTCCTGGACTTTTTTTGGTTGGTAGGCTATTAATTATTGCCTCAATTGCAGAGCCTGTTATTGGTCTATTCAGAGATTCAACTTCTTCCTGGTTTAGTCTTGGGAGGGTGTATGTGTCCAGGAATTTATTCATTTCTTCTAGATTTTCTAGTTTATTTGCATAGAGGTGTTTATAGTATCATCTGATGGTAGCTTGTGTTTCTGTGGGATCAGTGGTGATATCCCCTTTACCATTTTTATTGCATCTATTTGATTCTTCTCTCTTTTCTTCTTTATTAGTCTTGCTAGCGGTCTCTCAATTTTGTTGATCTTTTCAAAAACCATCTCCTGGATTCACTGATTTTTTGAAGGGTTTTTTTGTGTCTCTATCTCCTTCAGTTCTGCTCTGATCTTAGTTATTTCTTGTCTTCTGCTATCTTTTGAATGTGTTTGCTCTTGCTTCTCTAGTTCTTTCAATTGTGATGTTAGGCTGTCAATTTTAGATCTTTCCTGCTTTCTCTTGTGGGCACTTAGTGCTATAAATTTCCCTCTACACACTGCTTTAAATGTGTCCCAGAGATTCTGGTACTTTGTGTCTTTGTTCTCATTGGTTTCAAAAAACATCTTTATTTCTGCCTTCATTTCGTTATTTACCCTGTAGTCATCCAGGAGCAGGTTGTTCAGTTTCCATGTAGTTGTGCAGTTTTGAGTGAGTTTTTAAATCCTGAGTTCTAATTTGATGGCACTGTGGTCTGAGAGACAGTTTGTTGTGATTTCTGTTCTTTTACATTTGCTGAAGAGTGCTTTACTTCCAACTCTGTAGTCAATTTTGGAATAAATGTGATGTGGTGCTGAAAAGACCAGTGTGTTGGTTTGGGGTGGAGAGTTCTGTAGATGTCTATTAGGTCTGCTTGGTGCAGAACTAAGTTCAAGTCCTGGATATCCTTGTTAACCTTCTGTCTCGTTGATCTGTCCAATATTGACAGTGGGGTGCTAAAGTCTCCCATTATTATTGTGTGAGAGTCTAAGTCTCTTTGTAGGTCTCTAAGGACTTGCTTCATGCATCTGGGTGCTCCTGTATTGGATGCATATATATTTAGGACAGTTAGCTCTTCTTGTTGAATTGATTCCTTTACCATTATGTAATGGCCTTCTTTGTCTCTTTTGATCTTTTTTGGTTTAAAGTCTGTTTTATCAGAGACTAGGATTGCAATCCATGCTTTTTTTTTTTTTTTTTTTTTTTTTTTTTTTTTTTTTTTTTTGCTTTCCATTTGCTTGGTAGATCTTCCTCCATCCCTTTATTTTGAGCCTATGTGTGTCTCTGCATGTGAGATGAGTCTCCTGAATACAGCACACTGATGGGTCTAGACTCTTTATCCAATTTGCCAGTCTGTGTCTTTTAATTGGGACATTAACCCATTTACATTTAAGGTTAATATTGTTATGTTTTAATTTGATCCTTTCATTTTGACGTTAGCTGGTTGTTTTGCCTGTTAGTTGATGCAGTTTCTTCCTAGCATTGATGGCCTTTACAATTTGGCATGTTTTTGCAGTGGCTGGGACTGGTTATTCCTTTCCATGTTCAGTGCTTCCTTCAAGAGCTCTTGTAAGGCAAGCCTGGTGGTGACAAAATCTCTCAGCATTTGCTTGTCTGTAAATGATTTTATTTCTCCTTCACTTATGAAGTTTAATTTGGCTGGATATGAAATTCTGGGTTGAAAATTCTTTTCTTTAAGAGTATTGAATATTGGCCCCCACTCTCCTCTGGCTTGTGGAGTTTCTGTCGAGAGATCTGTTATTAGTCTCATGGGCTTCCCTTTGTGGGTAACCCGATCATTCTCTATGGCTGCCCTTAACATTTTTTCCTTCATATCAGCCTTGGTGAATCTGACAATTATGTGTCTTGTACTTGCTCTTCTCGAGCATTATCTTTGTGTTGTTCTCTGTATTTCCTGAATTTGAATGTTGGCCTGCCTTGCTAGGTTGGGGAAGTTCTCCTGGATAATATCCTGAAGAGTGTTTTCCAACTTGGTTCTTTCTCCCCGTCACTTTCAGGTACACCAGTCAAACGTAGATTTGGTCTTTTCACATAGTCCCATATTTCTTGGAGGCTTTGTTTGTTTCTTTTTACTCTTTTTTTGTCTAAACTTCTCTTCTCACTTTGTTTCATTAATTTCATCTTCAATCACTGATACCCTTTCTTCCACTTGATCGAATCGGCTATTGAAGCTTGTTCATGTGTCACATAGTTCTTGTGCTATGGTTTTCAGCTCATCAGGTCACTGTTTATTCTAGTTAGCCACTTGTCTAATCTTTTTTCAAGGTTTTTAACTTCCTTGTTATGGGTTTGAACTTCCTCCTTTAGCTCGGAGAAGTTTGTTATTACCAACCTTCTGAAGCCTACTTCTCTCAGCTCATCCAAGTCATTCTCCATCCAGCTTTGTTCCATTGCTGGCAAGGAGCTGCAATCCTTTGGAGGAGAAGAGGCTCTCTGGTTTTTAGAATTTTCAGCTTTTCTGCTCTGGTTTCTCCCCATCTTTGTGGCTTTATCTAACTTTGGTCTTTAATGTTGGTGGCCTATAGATGGGGTTTTGGTATCGATATTCTTTTTGTTGATATTGATGCTATTCCTTTCTGTTTGTTAGTTTTCCTTCTACGAGTCAGGTCCCTCAGTTGTAGGTCTGTTGGAGTTTGCTGGATGTCCAGTCTAGACCCTGTTTGCCTGGGTATCACCAGCTGAGGCTGCAGAACAGCAAATATTGCAGCCTGATCCTTCCTCTGGAAGCTTCATCCCAGAGGGGCACCTGCCTGTATGAGGTGTCAATAGGCCCCTACTGGGAGGTGTCTCCCAGTTAGGCTACACAGAGGTCAGGGACCCACTTGAGGAGGCAGTCTGTCCGTTCTCTGAGCTCAAACACCATGCTGGGAGAACCACTGCTCCCTTCAGAGCTGTCAGACAGAGACGTTTAAGTCTGCAGAAGTTTCTGTTGCCTTTTGTTCAGAGGCAGCTGGCCTTGCTGAGTGCAGTGGGCTCCGCCCAGTTCAAGCTTTCCTGGCTGCTTTGTTTACCTACTCAAGCCTCAGCAATGGTGGACACCCCTCCCCCTGCCAGGCTGCTGCCTCGCAGATCAATCTCAGACTGCTGTGTTAGCAGTAAGCAAGGCTCCGTGGGCTTGGGATCCACTGAGCTAGGTGCAGGATATAATCTCCTGCCGTACTGTTTGCTAAGACCATTGGAAAAGCACAGTATTTGGGCGGAGTGTCCCTCCAGGTGCCATCTGTCATGGCTTCCCTTGGCTAGGAAAGGGAAATCCCCCAACTTCTTGAGCTTCCTGGATGAGGCGACACCTCACCCTCCGTGGGCTGCACGCACTGTCTCACCAGTCCCAATGAGATGAATCAGGTACCTTGGTTGGAAATGCAGAAATCACCTGTATTCTGTGTCGATCATACTGGAAGCTGCAGACTGGAGCTGTTCCCATTTGGCCATCTTGGAACGGAAAAAAATTATGTTTTTGAACAAATAAGCATTTCCTATAGAGGTCATATAGCACACTCTTTATGAGTTCTAACTCCAGAAACAAATTGACTGGATTCAAATCCCAGCTGTACCACTTGGTAGTTATGTGACCTTGGGCAAGCTACTTAAACTCTTTGTCTGTTTCTTTTATTGGAAAAAATGGCAGCACCTATTTCACAGGGTTATTGTAATGAATAAGTTGTTCATATATGCAAAGCACTTACCTAAGTGTATGATAAGTGCTCAATAAATGTCAGTCATTGTTATAAAGAAAAAATGACATTACAATTTCAAAGGTTTCATGTCAAAGTTAGCATTCATGCAGTCACAGACAATGTTTGTTACACAGGGTAGCTAGCCAGACATGAGCAGGGCAGGAGAGGGACACCTTCCCCACCAGGAATGTCAGGCAACCATCAGGTGATGGTCAGGCAGTTATGAAACTGTCTCTCTAAAATAATAATTGGTCACAGTCAGTGCCAAGGAAAGGCCATCTCCTAATAAACAGAAACATCTAAAACTGGTGATCAGCAGCTCCTGATAAGATCTCAGGAGTTGGGTAAGTGGGCTCATACATGCACGTTAAGAGGAAAAGTAGTGGAGTTTAACTGGTATTATGACCTTCTAGGACATTTGACTGGTAAGGGAAGAATGCCTCAAGTAAGGATGCATACAATTTCAGTAAACACACTGCGCATGCTCCCCTCCCAACTGCTAGCAGGCCACTGCACATGTGAACAGCCCACTTCAAGGGAAGAATCCAGGGAGAAGAAACACAAGATCCCAGAAGCATCCCAACATATAAAACCCCAAGACCAAAGGTCAAACCACACACTTGATCTCTCAAGTTGCCCACCTGGCCCTCTTCCAAGTGTACTTTCCTTCCTTTTGTTCCTGCTCTAAAGCTAAAAAATACACTTTCACTCCTGCTCTAAAACTCGCCTCGGTCTCTCCTTCTGCCTTATGCCCCTCAGTTGAATTCTTTCTTCTGAGGAGGCAAGAACTGAGGTTGCTGCAGACCATACGAATACGCCACAGGTAACATGCTGAGTTTATTAGCATTAGAGTTCTGCAAAGATTTTAATTCTGCATCACCTTCCCCAAACAATCACAAAGGACCCCAGAGCCAGAACACCACTCCCATCTGTTCCCCCTTTAGGCCATCTGTGGATACGGTAATGGGTCATGTTTCCTGATCCATATCTCACATCTTGTGTACAAGAAAAACTCTTACATTAGATATCGTATTTAAATCTAAACATTGAACTTCTGTTTGAAAAACATGGAGGAGCTCCCCTTATTGGTCATATGGGTAACTACAAATCCTGAAAAACCTGGTACAAAATACAAAAACATGGTGGGAAAAATAAAATTAAATCCTTTTTGGCCAGGCACGATGGCTCACACCTGTAATCCCAGCACTTTGGGAGGCCAAGACATGCAGATCACTTGAGGTCAGGAGTTCGAGGGCAGCTGGGCCAACACAGTGAAACCCCATGTCTACTAAAAATATAAAAATCAGCCAAGTGTGGTGGCAGGCGCCTGTAGTCCCAGCTGCTGCGTAGGCTGAGGTGGAAGAATCGCTCGCGCCGGGGAGGTCGAGGCTGCAGTGAGCTGTGATTGCGCCACTGCACTCCAGCCTGGGTGACAGAGCAAGACCTTGTTTCAAAAAAAAAAAAAATCTTTTTTAATGCATGGCTGAGCTGGCAGGAAAGACAAGCAAATCCTCAAAGGCCAAAATCATTACTTAGGCAAATATCTTGTGGGAGAAGCCAACAAATAATAGCAGTTGCCCCTGGGATATCTAACAATTTCCACCTTTGCGCTAATGGTCATGCATTGATGAGGATTCAAATTTTACACTGTTGGGAATCAGATCAGAGAAAATATAGTATGATATCTGTGTAACCTATGGATAGGATAGAATTTTTAAAGCAAGATGGAAGAAGGACAAAGCATAAAATAAAAAACTGATTAATTATGCAACATTAAAATTTTTCATTTCTTTCCTCAAAATACCTGATAAAGAAAGTGATGAGACAGTACAAAACCTGATTGAAGATAATTTTAACACATGTAACAACGAAGAATTAGTAATTAATATCAAGGATATATAAAAGATTATAAGTCAATAATAAGAAAAAGAGAAACAATCCCATAAATACATGAAAAAAAAACATAAGCAGGCATTTTACAGAAGAGAAAAATAGAATGGCCAATGAATGCTTGAAAAGATACTCCACTGCATTTGTAAGGTGTGAAATGGAAATTTCAAGGAGAGTAGGATAACCTCTTATACTCATCACTTCAGCAACATTTTTTTTAAAATCTAACATTAGCAAGCACTTATATGTGCAACAACATCATTACAGATGTGTTTTGGTTTTGGATTTTGCTCTTATCACAGGTTTACTTTTCATTTTTCACAAAACATCCATTTTGAAGGACCACCTTAAAATTATTTTAGTCATAACTGAAAGAAAACATACCAAGTAGGGTTTTACCCCTCTTGAGTTGAAGGGTAAATATGAATGACTTGACACAAACAATCTAAAATGGAGAAACAAAATCGGTTAGATGTGGCGACAAAGATCAAAGGAACTGTGAGCTCGCATTAAAGACATGTACAATGTTAACCCGAGCTTTTAGTGTTTGCCCGAGTGCCCACTATGCATTCAATGTTATTTTACCACGTGCTTACACAGCACATAATAATGAATAGTGTCCGCATCTGGGAAAAAACATGCACAGATCTGGCTGTTCTCAGATGCTCAGACTTTTAAGTGTGTTTTAAAGGAAGGAACCACAGGATTATTTTACCCTCAATAGCACAAAGTGGAATTCTAAGGAAGATGTGAAATGTAAGGAAGGAATGAGAGGATGGAAGGAAAGAATAGGAATACAAAACAGGAATCCACAATTCCACACAACTTTAACTTTTTTTTCCATGTGTTTTTCAGCCACTCTAATCATTCATGTATTTGTTCTTTCAACAAACCTTTGTTAGGCTCCTATCTTATACCAAGCCCTGTGCAGCACTGGGGATAGATACAGAAACCAGTTAGACACTGGCCTGGATCTCCTGGGGCTTTTCATCTAGAAGCAGGAAGCAGTGAAAGCCCAGAGTGATAAATGTTACAATAGTATTGAGCCCAGGATGCCAAGAACACACAGTGAAAGGACATCCAGCACCAAACTGATAAAACAGATCATGTATTAAAAAAAATGAAAAAAAAATGGTTTTATACTTAACCTACACCAAGTACCTCCTGGGATGCTTTCAGCACATAATATTGAGTCAGGACCTGAAAGTCCTTCCACCTCAGGACTTTCAGGTCCTGACTCAATATTATATTAAGGTTACCATATAACCTTAAGTATATTAATAATTAAGACCTGTTTCCAAGGACGAGAGCAGTACGATAGTGAGCTCCCTCATCTTTTCAAACATGCCTTTTCACAGACCAGTCAAGTTTGTATGTGCTGCAAATAAAGGGAAGCTACTCATTTCTGTAGTTTTCCTAAGTATCAATATTTACATGCATATGTGTATTCATATAATGCACAGACATGAAAATATTAAGAGTTTAAAATGGAGGGTTTTAAAACTTTAATCTCCATCTTTATTTATATATTTTTTATTATTTTATTATTTATTTTTAGAGACAGGGTCTCACTCTGTCACCCAAGCTGGAGTGCAGTGGTGCAACCATAGCTTCATGCAACCTCAAACTCCTGGGCTCAAGCGATCCTCCCGCCTAAGCCTCCTGAGTAGCTAGGACTACAGGTAAGTGCCACCATGTCTGGCTAATTGTGTGGGTTTGTTTTTTTTTTTAATTTTTTGTAGAGTGTCATGAAAATAACTGCCTTTGAGAATTAGATTCCTTGGATAATATGCAAAGCACAGTTAAAAAGAAATCTCTTCATCCTACATTTTGAATATTCTAGAGTATTCCTTAACAACAGAAACGTGGGGAAAAGGCATCTGAAAGGGCATTACTTTATTCACCCAAATCATCACCATTCAGTTCCTGCAGTGTAAATGAGTAGGGGCATGTTTGAACATGAGCTTAAAGAAACACTAGTCCCTGACCACTATAGCCACAGCCACCACTAAATATTTCTAAACATACTATCTTAGCAATAGGTAAATATTTACATTAACCCCTATTTGACTTTTATTATGACATCAGACCTTTTGAGAGCAGCTATTTAAAGCACAAGCTATAAAAAGAGACAAGATGACCCACTCATATCAGAACTCACAATATCCGTGTAGACATGACTAAATGCCAGATCTCCTACTCTGTGGCTATTCACCTCTTCTTGGGTTCATAAAATCTAATTTTGAAATGTACCGCATCTGCAATGGTAAATCCAATTACAATGACTTACTTTAGTTTGTATGCATGCAGAAGAACACACAATATCTGTTCATGGTCCTTTGAATATGTTAATGAAGAAAGCAAACCTGACTCTCTTTTGTAAACTGACAAGTGCAAAATTACAAATAAAAACAGGGCCACTGCTTTTTGCTCTATAACTAATCCCATGATCTAGCCTGCAATTGCAAACTCAAAGATGTCCCCAAATATGCATATTCCTTCTAATTGCCATCAAAGAGTCTCAGAATACATATACCTAATCACACAATTTCAGTTAAAATAGAGAAAATATTATTTAAAATAACTCTCAATGGTTATTCTTCTCATCACAGTGTATATGCAACAGTTAATGCTTCCACTTAACGATGGTACAGGAGTACAAATGAAGACTTGATGACCAGAGAACTCTTAGTATCCTTGAATGTAAAGAATACTGCTGGCTGATAGCAGCAGCTGATGCTGACCTAGCCAAGGTATTTATGAAAGGGCAGCTCAACCTCTACCACACCCTTCAGCCACAAAGTTAAGCAAAATTCATATTCCAGTAGCATCTACAGGGTCTACTATAAGCCCATTAAGACAAAACTGGGCAAATGCTTCATGCTGAAAAGATGCAGTAGCCTCTTTGTGCTCTATGAAAGGGACATTTTTAAATATTCTCGCATCATGATTTTATATTATATAATTTACTTTTCCTCTTGTATTATTTTATGTGTATCAAAATTTTCATAATGAAATAATTTTAAATACACACATTCCAATACAAGTCTTAGATCAACATATGGAGCATGATCCCAGTTTGGTAAAATATCTAGATATATGTGGATTTTTTATTGTTGCTCTCATAATTAGAAATAAGTTCCCTGAAGGCAGAGATTTATTTACTTGTTCACCATAATATCCCAACAGTTTCTAGCACACTGGAGGTGATCAATAAAAGTTTGAATTGGCCGGGCGTGGTGGCTCACGCCTGTAATCCCAGCACTTTGGGAGGCCGAGGCGGGCAGATCACGAGGTCAGGAGATCGAGACCATCCTGGCTAACACGGTGAAACCCCGTCTCTGCTAAAAATATAAAAAATTAGCCGGGCGTGGTGGTGGGCGCCTGTAGTCCCAGCTACTCGGGAGGCTGAGGCAGGAGAATGGCATGAACCCAGGAGGCGGAGCTTGCAGTGAGCCGAGATCCCGTCACTGCACTCCAGCCTGGGCAACGAGCAAGACTCCATCTCAAAAAATAAATAAATAAATAAATAAATAAATAAATATTTGAATTGAATTGATATATCTATATTCATAGAAAACTTCCTATGTCCTCACACACAAACTATTAGCAGTGTTTACCTCCAGGGAGCAGGACTGGGCTAGGCATATGGATGACTTTCATTTATTAGTTTATGGGCATTTGTTTTGTTTAGATATTTGACAAAGATCACATATAAATAATTTAACTATAAGAATAGAAGATGAGGAAATAAAAGACACTTCCCTATCAAAAACAGAAAACAAAAACAGGAAAAAGAAGACTCAAAGGCACTGGGAAATGACAGGAGTAAGAAGGGAGAAAAAAGGGGAAGAACCGAGAAAGGAAAGGGATGAAAGAGAGAGGGCAGGAAAAATGCATGAGAGAAAATGAGAAACAGCTGGCGGGAAGTGACAGTGAGAAGACCTCCACCCACGGGCTTCGTGTCCCAGGTCGCTGCCCCTTGACTGTATCTCTTGTAGGTGTTTAATTAAGAGCATGTCTGTGGAAACCTTTTCCTTCAGCCTTCCTTCAGATTAAAAACAGCTCAGTAGAGATGGCAGGTTTTCCCTGTACAGCAGCAGGAGCTGACGTTGCCTTGGGAAAATGCCTAATACTCGCAGCTGAATGAATTTATTATTCAGAAATCCAAAACCTGTAGGTAAATTTTGAGAGGAATTGAATCAGTCTGTAAAGACGAACCACATACATGGTGATTTACAATATGTAAAAATAGAAATAAGTAAATATTTTTCCTGCTTAAAGCATCAGCAAATCCGCAGTAGATCTGGTCCAAGTCCAGTTATCGAGCCACTGCAATCTATTTTCCTAAAAAATATCTCCTGCCACAGGGAGGGTAACTACACACTTGATTGACAAATCGTCTTGTGCAGCATGAAAAAGCCTCTGCCGATTCCTGGTGAGTGTGGTATCCAAACACATGCCTCTCATTTCTTCTGTTTTCCCACCCCAGTCCTACACAGACTTGCCTGCCAAATGCTGAATCACAAACACAAAGGCAATTGAGTTAGTGATGATGTTGTCGTTTTCATTTGTATTACTGTTTTCCCTTCAGAGAGATCAGGTTGATACCTTCTCGCCTCTTAAGACTTCAGCACAGTGTCTAGAACAATTCTCATACTAGAAATGAATATGTTGCAAACTTTCTCTCTTTTTTTTTTTTTTTTGAGATGGGGTCTCACTCTGTCACCCACGCTGGAGTGCAGTGGCGCGATCACAGCTCACTGCAGTCTTGACATCCTGGGCTCAAGTGATCCTCCCACCTCAGCTTCCCGAGTACCTGGGACTACAGGAGTGTGCCACCATGCTCAGCTAATTTTTAAAAATATATTTTGTAGATATGAGGTCTCACTATGTTGCCCAGGCTGGTCTCAAAATCTTGGGCTCAAGCAATCCTCCCACCTAGGCCTCCAAAAGTGCTGGGATTACAGGCGAGAGCCACCGCGCCCAGCCACAAACATTGTAAATTCATGACAAACTAAAGATGAATAACTATCCAATGTGAGCATTGAAGGGAAGAATGCCAATATCTGTTCTAGTAAATAATTTCAAATATTTTAAATGTGAATGGTCCATAGTTTGGGAAACCTCAATTTGTGCCACTATAAAAATGAGGTTAAGGTACTTCCTAAATTGATCTACAGATTCAGTGCCATCCCTAGCAACATCCCAGATGGCTTTTTGCACAGAAATTTTCAAGCTAGTCTTAAAATTCATATGGATATGCAAGGGGCCTGGAATAGCCAAAGCAATCTTGAAACAGAAAAACAAATTTGGCAAGTTTATATTTCCTGATTTCAAAATTAGTACAAAGCTACAGTAATAAAGATAGGTATTATGATAGACTTACAGATACATCAGTGGGAAATAACTGAAAGTCCAGAAATAGATCTTTATACTGAAGGTCAATTTATTTTCAGCCAGGGCACCAAGACATTTCGATGGGGAAAGAATATTCTTTTTAATAAATGATGTTGGGAAACCTGGATGTGCACATGCAAAAGAATGAAACTGAATCTTTGCTGCACACTATACACAAAAATCAACTCAAAATGGATCAAAGATCTAAGTATTAGAAGTAAAACTATAAAACTCTTAGACAAACACATAGTTGTAATTTATTATGACCTTGGATTAGGCAATGTTTTCTTATATTTGACATCCAAAGTATAAGCAATAAAAGAAAAAAATAGATACATTCGACCTTCTCAAAGTTAAAAATATTTGCGCTTCCAGGAAACCCTGAAGTAAGTAAAAAGACAACCCACAGAGTGGGAGAAAATATTTGCAAATTAAATATCTGATAAAGATCTCCAATCCAGAGTATATATGGAACTCTTACAATTCAACAGTAAAAGAGGAAAAGCCCAATCTTAAATCAGGCAAAGAATCCCTGTCGACATTTATCCAAAGAAGATATAGAAACGGCCAATAAGCACATGAAAAGGTGCTCAACATCACTAGTCATTCAGGAAATGCAAATCAAAACTACAATAAGAAACTATTTCACACCCACTAGGATGGCTGGGAAATAAAGAGAGATTAACAAGTACTAGCAAGAATGTAGAGAAGTTATAATCCTCATATGTTGATGGTGGGAGTGTAAAAGGGTGCAGCTGCTTTGAAAAACAGTCTGGCATTTCCTCAATGATGAAACATACAGTTACTCTAGGACCTAGCAATTTCCACACCTAGATACATACCACAGGGAAATGAAAGCATATGTCCACATAAAAAGGTATATAAGAATGTTCATAACAACATTATTCACAATAATCAAAAGGTGGAAACCACACAAATGCCTATCATTTTTACTGGATAATTAAAATGTGGCATATCTACTCACTGCAATAAAATTTAGCCATTTTAAGAATGATATAATGACACATGCTGCAACATGAATGGACATTGAAAACATTATGCTCAGCGAAAGACGCCAGTCACAAGAGATCACATATTGTATGATTCTATGTATATGAAATGTCCAGAATAGGCACATCTATAGAAATAGAAAGTAGACTAGCGACTGCCAGGGGCTGAGGAGAAAGCTGGTTGGGAGAAAATGGAGAGTGACTGCTAATGAGTATGGAGTTTCTTTTTGGGGTGATGGGAATATTTTAAACCTAGATCGTGATAAAGGTTGCACAACTCTGTGATTATACTAAAAACCATTGAATTGCATACTTTAAGTGGGTTAATTGTATGTGAATTATAACTCTACAAAAGCTATTTTTAAAAATATGCTCTCATGTATGACGAACACATAGCCAAGATCATACTGAAAGAGGAAAAGTTGACAACATTACCCTTAAGAACGAGAACAGGACAAGGATGTCCACTCTTACTACTCCTATTCAACATAGTACTAGAAACCTAGCCAAAACAATAAAACAAGACAAAGAAATAGAAGGCATTTAAATTGGAAAAGAGGAAGTCAAATTATCTCTGTTTGCTGATGACATGATCATACACCTAGAAAACCCCAAAGACTCCTCCAAAATAGACTCCTCCCTAACTCATTTTATGAGGCTAGCATCATCCGTATACCAAAATGTGACAGAGACACAATTTTAAAACTTCAGGCCTTATATTCTTGATAAACATAGATGCAAAAATACTCAACAAAATGCTAGCAAACAGAATCCAGCAGTATATGAAAAAGCTAATCCACCATGATGAAGTAGGCTTTATCCCTGGGATGCAAGGTTGGTTCAAGATATGCAAATCAATAAATGTGATCATCACATAAGTGGAACTGAAAACAAAAACCACATGATTATCTCAATAGATGCAGAAAAGGCTTTTGATAAAATTCAACACCGCTTCATGTTAAAAAAAACAAAAAACAAAAAACTCTCGATAAGCTAGGAATTGACGGAACGTACCTCAAAATAGTAAGAGCCATCTATGACAAACCCACAGGCAACATCATACTAAATGGACAAAAGTTGGAAGTACTCCTCTTGAAAACTGGCACAAGACAAAGATGTCCTTTCACCACTCTTATTCAAGATAGTATTGGAAGTCAGAGCACTCAGGCAAGAGAAAAAAAATAAAGGACATCCAAATAGGAAGAGAGGAAGTCAAATTATCCCTGTTTGCAGACGACATGATTCTATATTAAAAATACAAAAATTAGCTGGGTGTGGTGGTGCACACCTATAATCCCAGCTACTTGGGAGGCTGAGGTGAGAGAATCATTTGAGCCTGGGAGGCAGAGGTTGCAGTGAGCTGAGATTGCGCCACTGCACTCCAGCTTGGGTGATAGAGTGAGACTCTGTCTCAAAAAAAAAAAACAGTTAACAAGTCTCAACCAACCAAACTTCTGATACTCATAATTTTTCCCCATAAACCCACTCCTCCTGCAGGCATCTCCATCTCCACTGATGAAAATTTCTGCCATCCACTTGCTAAGGCCAAAAATGTTAGCATCATCCTTAACTCCTCTTTCTCTCATACTCCATATCCAAACCATCAGCAAATCCTTCTGACTCTATCTTCAAAATGTATGCAGAATCTATTTGATCACTGCTTACCACCTCCACAATTACCTCTCTGGTTCAAGTTGCCATCATTAATCCTAATAGCCTGTTAATTGGTTTCACTGCTTCCATCTTTGTCCGACCTTAATCCTATTCTCTACACAGCATCCAGAGGGATCCTGTTAACACGGAAGTGACCCCTTTGCTCAAAACCTTCCAACGGCTCATCATCTGACTCAGGGTAAAAGCCTAAATTCTTACCAAGCCCTATGTGATCCAGACTTTATTACATCTATGGCTTCATCTCATGTGGGCACACATGCGTGTGTACACACGTGCGCGCACACACACACACACACATATGCAAACACTCACTCTGCTTCGGCCATACCAGTCTCTTTCTTGTTCCTTGAACTTGTCAGCACACTCTTGTCTCAAGGCCTTTCCACTGACTGCCCCCTCTTCTTGAAACACTCTGCCCCAGTTATCGCTGGTAGTTCACTTCCTACCTCCTTCAGGATTTAGCTCAATGGCATCTTCCCAGTGCTGAAAGTAACAAGAAGTCACTCAGATTCTTAGATCCGCCATAAACATACAATGAGGGGAAGTTTGGGTGAAAAAATAAATGGACCTGCTGTGACACTGGCCTCTGGCCAGGAGCTAACTGTCTCTGGAACAAGACCTTGAAGCAATAGAAAGAGGCACTGGCCTTGTCAGCCATCAGATAGAAGGCATCTCTCCTCACGGGACTGGCCTCTGCTTCTGCCCTAGAGCAGGTAAGGTGCAAGTTGTTTACTGAGCCTTCAGAGGGTGCTTGCTTAAGAAGATGCTGAGCAGAGACAGGGACACTTGCTTTCAAACCTGGAGGCAAATTTTAAGAATGAAGCGCCTTCTGGTGCCAAGCACAGGCATGTCGGAGAAATGCGGTGGATAAAATCCATGTGGATTTGCTGATCGATTCTGAACACACTTGTTTGTTTTACAAGGAAGTAAAATATTACCATTTCACATGTTTATAATACCTCAATGAGCAGGAGAACATAGATTTTACTGATAACTTATTTAACTGCATCGACCCTCCAAAACACGCAAAAGAACCAGAAAGAAAAGAAAAAGATGTTTTGCAATTGGAATAGGTATCACAGAGTCCATGTACTAAAGCTCATATACATTAGTTGAAGTAGACTCCCCACAGGCCTACCCATGGTCTATTACACTTTTCACACAGTTTGAACAAGCGTGATTATCTTGTTCCCTAGTTCATAATACTCAGAAAGGGCAATGGAGGAGGGGGCATGGAGAATTAGGCAATAACAACTGGCTAGTAGAAACAGTTAAATCATAGCAGCAAAAAATATCAGCTAACAGAGAGGAAATCTACGGAAAAGTTAGGAGGGAAGAGTCAGGCATTGAAAATTAAAAAGCAGAACAATCTGTGCCCATTTAGTATAGGGACAAATAGCCCTCCACAGTTTAGGAGCCCCGAGGCAGCACTGAATACAGCATATTGAAAGAACTAATGCTATTATAAGGACAATCTTAACCCATCAAAAAAGGATGCAATTATTTTCAGGTTCAGGGGTCAGGAAAGTAAATAGCATTTTTTGAAAAGCTTCTCATCCAAAATGGATACATATTTTAAGGGGAAATTGTCAGGCACTAAAAGCGTTGAACCTCAATTACCCAGAAAAATCCGTTACGTGGAACACTCACAGTATAGTGTGGCTTAATAGATGACCGATCAGGGTTGAAATACATCTTCCTACCATGCTGGAATGCACATTGAATACATTCTGTTGTGATTTACATATCTCCCTGAGCTATAAACTCTGATGAGTAAAATTTGCTGTGAACAGGTTTTCACAACTACTTATGCAAGTTATCTGAGGTGACATTAGATCAGTATAGCTTACATTCTTTCCTCCTGTGATGAATACAAGACGTGTCTTTTTTTTCATTTTTTTTTTCTTCATCAGGTAAAGAAATGTGTGAGGGAAAACATAAAGAACAAGTTTGAAAGGTAATTTATAATAAATGTGTGCCTACTTCTGTACTAGACTTGCTGAGTTATCAATATAGCCCATGGAGAAGTAGATTTAAGGAAAGAACTTCAGTGCCAGGGGGCGTTTAATGAACCATATCGATGAGAGTAAGAAATAACATTTACCTCTTCCCAGTTGCAGACCCGATGGTCAGCTCTACCTGAATGTTCCACAGAAACCACATACCCAAAACTGAAAATCAAACTACCTCTTCCTCTTCCATTCCTTGTGTTAATGATATCTCTTTCCAGTCACCCTAACCAGAAACCTGAAATTAACCTAGTCTCTTCCCTGTCCCTCAAACACCACAACTAGTCACCAAGTCAAATCAATTCTACCCTCTCAATTCCTCTCAGACCTCTCCCCTTCTCCCCATCCCCAGAAGTGACAGTCCAAGCCTCTATTCACTCAGAGCCAGCTTACTTCAACTGTGTTCTAACCAGTCACTTTATCTGCAGTCTTCTTCCTCTCCACTGCAGAAGCCACACACTGAATCCTCCACACAACTTGAGTGATCTTTGTGAAAGCAAAAGCTTCTAACATTCATAGCTTCTGCTGACCACTGTGCATACTGTGCACTGCACAGCCCTAGTAAGGGCATCATTCCTGGTGTGGTCTGTGTCAGTGGAGGCACTAGGGGTTTTGCAGTGCATAACCTGTACAACCATATGCAGCAGCTTTCTCTATTGCCCTGCTTACAACACTCCAATGGCTTCCGATTGCTCTGGAAATAAAGTAGAACCATTCAACATGCCTTATGAGCCCCCTGCCTACCTCTCCAAATTTCTCTCTCTCCTTTACCCCCCATATTTCACACTCCAGTCATTTAAAAGGTATTTACAATTCCCCAGACCTACTCTGCTCTCCTCTCTCTGCTTGTCTTTGCACATCTTATTTCCTTGCCTGGAATACCATTAACGCCACCTATCCCTACCACATTCAGTCGCCACCCGCTGTCCAGCTGGACATTTGTGTGCTTCTCTCAAGATTCAACTCACGCATCACTCTCTCCATCAAGTCTTCCCCTAACTCCCTAAGCGAAGCCAATCATTTCCTCTTCCGGCTGCCCCAAGGAAGATTCTGCACACACATATGTCACTAGCTTATTACACTGTAGCGTAATTTCCGGGCCTGAGCAATCCATAAATGGTCATTTTTGACGTGATTGTTCAGAAAGTTATTTACCACAGTGAAAAACTTTGTAAACATATTTTAATATACAAATAGCTTCAAAGTATATGAAATCCATTTACATTTAAAATTGTTGTATTACAGTGTGTACTCTAATCACATGGTTACAAATCCCTTCCAGGGCAAATGCTGAAAAGGTACAAAAGTACTGCAGGCCCAGGTAAAAACACAGCACAGCAACTGGTGTCCCTTAGGTGTTATGGCGATTGTAATGCCACAGGAATGGGGGCCTGTCAACATGTAGGAGCCTTCAAAAGTGTGAACAGATGAAACATCACACAACTCTAGAAAAAAGAGAAATCACTAGCAGTAAAAATGTCAACTTACATTTCATAGCATAACTAATTTGACCTTTGTGATTAAGCATGCATTCCTCCAAAGGAGTTTTTTGTTGTTGTTTTGTTTTGTCTTGTTTTTTCAGCTCCCAGGACGATGCAGAAGGTAAATGAGAACAAAACGCAAAGTACTTTCCACTGTACTGCATAGAATGTTTCAGCAATATTTTTTTGTAGTCTCCAAAAATTATTTAAATTGCTCGTAAGACCTGAACTCGTTTGTGCCCCATTACCACATTCCCCTTAATGATTTATTACATATAGAAAATAATATTGACCAGCTCAAAACAAAACAAGCAAGACCAAAGAGTTCTGCGTGATAAAGATGCATAGACCACAGCCTTGAATTAATTTCCTCTGGTCTAACTGAAGATGTTTGCATGGCCTCCTTTAGATTTGTGGATAGCACTGAATAAGGAGGTATATTGGGAACATGTGTTGTGGCTATCTGATTTGTGGGAAATTGCCACCAAGTCTATTTTTTGAATACCAAAACTTCCACTGCAAGGCCTAGAACCTAGTAAGTCAAAACTACCTTGGGCGCACAGGAAGGCGCACACATCAATTGCAGCACCTTGCAGACTCCTCTGAAAAGCTCTGGCTGAACTTCAGGTCACAGAGTTGCACTTTGTTCTGAGACTGCCCCCGTGCCCCAGTCAGAATGGCCCCGTAGGAACGCAGTCCCACAGCCTGCAGCATCCTCCCTGTTGCACCAACCCCAAAGCTGGGCAACTTCAGCTTGCTAAATGTGAGTGTATCACGACTGGCAAGTGACCAAGTCCATGTTACCCCACTCACTCCCCTTAATCAAACCATAGCAGTGGCCGTAAAGACTTTGTGAGTTACTTGACTTTGCTTTTGTTTGTCCTTCCAGACGAACAAGAGCTTCTGCCTTTGTAGGGAAGCAAGAAGCTCATGGACCAAGATGAAAAGATGCGCTTTTCTGGGTGCAAAGCCCAAGTCAGTGGCAGCAGCTGTTTCCCTACAACTACTCCCCCACCTGTCCTGCCACGGCCAGCTGCTGGTTTCAGAACCCAGAACCCGAGTGCCTTTTTGACTTGGTTTCCTCCACATGCGTTATGGGAAAAACAAAAGCAAAAAACATTGCTTTTTCAACTTCAGGGAATATTACAAGGGAAGTGCACTCCTCAAGGAGGCTGGGTTCTGCTGTGTGAGATGCAGTGTTGACACTCTATTCCCACTTCTCCGGGGACGCACCAAAGTGGGTGAGAAGGGGATAGAAGACCAGAACCAGCAATGGCAGAGACATTCTCATACCGCTTCCTGCACTTTCCCACAGTCCTCCTGCAGTGTCCGAGTTGAGAGCAGAGCTGCACGCCCGCAGCGCGGCAGCTGGCCAGAGGAACAGAGAACGGATGACCCAGCGAGTTCGTGACTGGGAGCGCCACTGCAGCACGAAAGCGTGTGTGCGCGCGGTGGGCGGAGGGCGGTGTGTGGACTGGAAGACAAAGTGCGCGCGGGGAGGGGTGTGGACTGGAAAATAAAGAAAAGCCGGGCAGGCTGGGGAGGCAGCAGGTGAGAAGAAGGGCAAGCGAGCCAGAGGCCGCCAGGGAGGAGATGAGAGGAGGGGCCTTACCTGCCACGAAGACTGCTTGCAGGAGGCAGAGGTAGTTCTTCCCGTACTTCTCGGCAATCCTCACGCGCTGCAGGGCCATGGCCATGTCCACCTGCAGAGGGATCGCCTGGGCTATCGGCATGAAAGTGCAGCCGTCTGGGTTCTGGGGCAGGCCTGGGATCCTGCTGCACGACACTGGGGTCCACGGCGCCGAAGCGGCAGCTTGGGGTATGTGCCTGGCCGCCCGCCTTGGCGAACCCAGGTGGGGCCGGGCCCCTGCCGCTGCCATCCTCACGCTGGAGTCCCGGGCAGGGCCGCTACTCCAGCCAGCAGCTGCCCAGCTCTGACTCGGGCGCCGCCGCTGCTCGCTCAGGCACTGCCGGAGGGGTACAGCCCCTGACCCGGCTCAGCCCAGCCGCTCCGCAGCCGCCAGTCCTCCGGAGCCCCTCTAGTAGGGACAGAGGTGCAGGGGCCTGAGAGGTCCGCGCGCGCAGAGTCCGGGAACTTGTTAGGAGTTTGGGGCTCCGGCGGAGCGCTCTGGCCACCGCCGCTGCGGGGGCAACTCTCCCTGGGTGCGCACACCCACGCCCCCTCTTAGGCACCGGTGAATGAAAGGAGGCGGGGGCTGTGGAGGAGGGGCGCAAGGAGCCAAAAGGGAGAATTTCTGCCGAGATGCCCATTTTCGAGGGACGAAAGGCCAGCCTAGGTTAGCACCTGTGGTGGGAGAGACAGCCCAGCCTCGCACTCTCATGGCAACTCATGCAAGTCTTGGCGGTTCCTTAGCATCCTGGCCAGTATCCACCTGGGCAAAGACGGCGCAAGGGAGTTACACTGTGTGAGCACATGCAGGCGGCCCAGTCAGTGCTGCTGTCTTTGCCCCAAGAGGATACGAGCCCTGAATAGTCTGAAAGGCTCTGTGCTGAAGCCGAAATATGTCCTCCGATGATGCAAACAAACACACAGACATACTCTGATCTCGGTCTTTGGATATCCCAAGTCCCACGCCCTTCAGGTCCCAAATGCCAAGCCCCCTGTATAGACACTTGAGCTGCCATCTGCCATGGGCATGAGAGACTTGACACGCTTTAGAGAGGAGACGAGAAAATGGAAAGGCAAGAGGAGGCACCCCGTTTAAGAAGCCAAATGGAAAACGAAAGGAGCTAGAGCTCCTTCCTTGCCCTGAACCCAAAGCCCTCAAAGACTGGGGCTAAGGGAAGATGGAGCTCCGCAGTGCCTGGAAGGAAAGGGGTATGCAGGACCTGAGGGAGCCCTGCTTGTGAAGCAGTAGCCAGCTGAGGAGAGGCCTGGGGTGTTAGCATTTAAAAAAAATGTGTGTCTGAAGCCGAGCTAATGCCATAGGGATTCGCCCCAATTTTGCTCTAATGCTTAGAAGTCCTGATGGGAATTGCAAATGCCACATGTCACTTTTTTCTTTAATACTTATCCTCTTCAAAATTTTCTGGCGGGAGAGAGGACTAATATTATACAGGCCAATCATTCCAAGTAGATCTCTTATGAGCAATCACCAATTTATACCCGAGGAAAGTGGGGGTAGGCAAGTGCAAAAGGCAGAGTGAGTAAGGGAGGAACACACACACACACGTCCCCGCTACAAGCACACACCTCTTCCCCTAGCCTTGCTTTTTCAACTTCTGGGAGTTGATTTGTATATTTTTATCTGAATGTGTAAGTTATTTGAATGTGTTAAGTCAACCAGGCAGAATGTTTGCCAGCCTCTCTCTTGAATCTGTGCAGAGGGTAGAGGAGCAACCAGTTAAAATTTCCGCACTACTGTGGATAGGATGACATTAAGAATTCTACTAATGTGGCAGTTGTTGTAAAATAAGTTAAAAATAAATAAGACACAAATGAGGGGTAGTCTATAAAAGTTCTAAATAACAACCTAGGACGACATTTTTAAAATCTAACAATGGGAAATACTTTCCATAGCATAATTTAAAAATATGAGATTGATCTGCAAATGGACAGATGCCCTGCCATGTTGTCAAGTGTAAAAAAGTAAGATGCAAAACAATATTTATTGTTTGATCCCTTATTTTAAACACTATACGTGTGTATGGTGATAGAAAATGATTGGGAAGGATACAAACTGCTAACAGTGTTGATCTCTGTAAAGTGAAATTGGAAAGCACTTGGTTATAGGAGAAATCTCATGTTTTTTGCTTAATAAGTATGTTAAACTTTTTACAGTTATTAGCAACTGTTATTTTTGTAACTCGTTTTTTTAAAAAAGAAGGAAATAAACGGAAAAATAACTTTAGGTTTAGAAAGCTGTTAGAAACTTAACAAGATAAAAGAATGTTTTCTACATATGTAAAAAATATAAAAATCTAAAAGGAAAAATTTTAAACTTCTGTATAATTAAAAACATAAACAAAAGTCAAATCACAAATGGGAGGTTATTTACAAAGAAATAAGGTAACCAAAAAATAATATCCTTCAAGGGATCCAGAATAGCCAAAACAATCTTGAAAAAAAAAAAAAGAGGACTCACACTTCCTGATTTAAAACCTTACTACAAAGCTGCAATAATCAAATCAGTGTGATACTAATATAATGATAGACTTATAGATCAATAGAATAGAACTGCGAATCCAGAGAAAACCCTTGCATCTAAGGTAAATTATTTGTGACCATGGTGCCAAGACAATTCAACAGAGAAAGAATAGTCTCTTCAACAAATTGTGAACCTTAAAATGTACATACCCTTTAACTTGAGGATCTCTCCTACAGAAATAATCAGAGATTTTTGACAAAAGTTTATATGCAAAGCATTATTAATTATAGCCCCAAATTGGATACAACCCACACATCAAACAATAGCAGGATAATAAATTATGATACATCCCTAAATGGATATCCATAAATCTATTATCCATAATGGATTTTATGGATTTTTTATCCATAAGTGCATACAATGGATTGTTACACATATCAATTATTAAAAATGGCATTCCTTGAACTGCTGGAACTGTTCTGTATCTTGATTCTATCAATGCCAATATTCTGCTTGTGATATTGTACTATATGGTTTTGCAAGATGTTACCATTGGGGGAAACTTGGTAAAGGGGATACAAGATCTCTCTGTATTATTTTTTTTTCTTGAGATGGAGTCTTGCTCTGTCACCCAGGCTGGAGTGCAGTGGCACGATCTCGGCTCACTGCAACCTCTGCCTCCTGGGTTCAAGCAATTCTGATGCCTCAGCCTCCTGAGTAGCTGGGATTACAGGTGCACGCCACCACACCGGCTAATTTTTGTATTTTTAGTAGAGATGGGGTTTTGTCATGTTGGCCAAGCTGGTCTCGAACTCCTGACCTAAGGTGATCCGCCCACCTTGGCCTCCCAAAGTGCTGGGATTACAAGCGTGAGCCACCACGCCCAGCCTCTGTGTATTATTTCTTACAGCTACTTATGAATCTAGAATTATCTTAAAAAGTCTAATTTTTAAAATGAAATTATTGAAGGATTTTTAAGAACACGAGAAAATGATCATGACCTTATGTTGATTGACTTATCTGCATGCAAGATGAATATGCAGTATAATTTCAACTACGTGCTATCTATAAGCATTGAAAGAATGCTGGAAAAAACATTGAGTGGATGGATAGATGATAGCCAAATATGAGAGAGGGAGAGAAAGCCTAAGCTCACATGAGCTCCTTCTGTGTCATCCATAAAATCATTAATTATGCAGTCATTGAAAATAATTACCTCTTCTCTGAAGCTTTGCTAGACTCCCTGAACCAAACACCTTCTTTCATGCCCGTTCATCCTACCTTTCTCAAGCTGATTCTTATCATGTGTTGCAATTGTTTGCAGGTCTATCATTCAGAAATACTCTGAGGCCCTTGATGCCAGGAGAAATGTCTTATTAAGCACTGTCTTCCAGGGCTTGGCATATGGTAGGCCCTCAAAATGTGGGTTACCTGAATGGGTGAATAAAGTGACAATGAGTGAACATCAGTCTTAATTTTACTGCTGACCCTTATTGGAAAGAACACTAATCTCAGGGTTTTTCAGGTCTGAAGAAAAAGACGCATAGCTGTAACTCAGTCTTTAATTTGCATAGCACATTCAGATTCATCTACATTACTTTATAATGCAGTCTTTGGGGCCTTACAATGTAACTAACTCTTTCGGAAATAAGGCCCTTTGGTATTATTTCATTAATGCCCTTGGATGAATTCTAAGGATAAACCAGCCTTATACCAAATTTCTCTCTCTAATGTGATGTAGTAAGGTGTTACACCATTTGCCTAAATCTTACCCCTCCTGAGTAGGACACAGGGAATTTGAGTAACAGGGAATACCCTCCCTCCTTCCCTCCCTCCCTCCCTCCCTTCCTTCCTTCCTTTTCTTTTCTTTCTTTTCTTTCTTTCTTTTCTTTCTTTCTTTCTCTTTTCATTCTTTTTCTTTCTTTTCTTTGTTTTCCTTCCTTCCTTTCTTTTCTTTCTTTCTCTTTCTCTTTCTTTCTTTCTTTCTTTCTTTCTTTCTTTCTTTCTTTCTTTCTNTTTCTCTTTCTTTCTTTCTTTCTTTCTTTCTTTCTTTCTTTCTTTCTTTCTTTCTTTTCTTTTCTTTCCTTCCTTCCTTCCTTCCTTTCTTCCTTCCTTCTCTGCTCTTCTTTTCTTTTCTTTTTGTTTGAGACAGAGTCTGGAGTACTGGAGTACAGTGGCTCAATCTCAGCTCACTGCAGCCTCCACCACCTGGACTCAAGCGATCCTCACGCCTCAGCCTCCCAAGTAGGTGAGATTACAGTTGCACGCCACCATGCCTGGCTAATTTTTCTTTTTCTTTTTTTTTTTTTTTTAGTAGAGATGGGGTTTCGCCATGTTGGCCAGGCTAGTCTCAAACTCCTGTCCTCAAGTAATCTGCCCACCTTGGCCTGGAATATTATTTCATTATAGTAAATTAGGCATAGGTTTTGAGAAACCAGAACGTCTGAAATGCTGAAAATGGAAGTAGGCAATAAAATTAAAAATATCCTTACTACCTTTGATTTTGAGAGGTTCTACAGAATTCAGGAAGTCTATTGACATGTGAGGGGGTTACCAAATGAAAACTCCTCATTTGGAGAATAAGGATAATAGCAACTTCACAATTTATATAAATTACTTGTGATTATATAAAGGACTGTATCAAGTTTCACACATTAGGTTCTTTGCCATGTATGCAGGGGACATTGGTAGTTTTTGCCTGCCTAGTTGGCATCTATGTACTTCAACATTCCTATGGAGAGTCCCTGTTCCATTCTAAATCCATGTGACACAGATGAGACTTCCAGCAAACCCCCACTTCAGGGCAGGAGGGTAGTCCAGGCCAAATAAATCAGCGTATTCTGTCCCCATGGCCACTGTGATAAGTTTGAAGCAATGATACACAATCCCAGGAATTTCTAGAACCAATGAAAGGTAGAAATTATCTTCACTGAATTGTTCGTTACTAAGATGAGGTAAGCCTAAGGCTGCAAAGACAGGCTGCCTGAAAATGAAACCAATATCATGAAAACAGGGCTGATACATATAAACAGATTCCTAATGATATTATTTGAACATCTGGATCCAGCCATGACTGAAGAAATATCCACCCACTAGATTTTTCAGTTACATAGATCAATAAATTTTCTTTTGTCCTTAAACTAGCTTACAGTTGGGGTTCTATCATTTGCAACCAAAAGAATCCAAACTAATACATTATGACTAATACATTATAATCTAACTCCAGATTGGCATCATGGAGCCTTCTTAGATGTATGTAAAAATCCTGAAAAGTATGTTAAATGCAAGGGAGTCATTTTGACACCCTCAGCTAAGTAAGCCCAAAGAGATTGATCAATGAATTGACCTGAATCCAGGCCCTGACATTGACTTAATGTTTATCCCTTCTCAGGAAATTCCTCAGAAATTTTATTCTTATATGTTTCCATTTATAGATCTTCAATTTCGTGCCATTTTAAAGGCCAAAACTTTCCTTTCCAAAGAAAACATTGTTTCAGAGGTAAATATGATTTCTGTTGTGCTTTAAAAGAAGTAGCTCCTTTAAAACTTGCTCTGGGCCAGACGCAGTGGCTCATGCCTGTAATCCTAGTACTTTGGAAGGTCAAGGTAGTTGGATCACTTGAGCCCAGAAGTTCAAGACCAGCCTGAGCAGCAAAGGGAGACCCCGTCTCCATAAAAACTACAAAAATCAGCCAGGTGTGGTGGTGTATCCCTGTAGTCCCAGCTACTCTGGGGTCTGAAGTGGGAGGCTCACCTGAGCCCGGTTGGAGGTCAGGGATTGAGGCTGCAGTGAGCCACGATTGTGCCACTGTACTCTAGCCTTGGTGACAAAGCGAGACCCTGTCTCAGAATAAAAACAAAAATAAAAATCCTTGCTCTGTTCTGATGGCCAAAGGCTGTGTAAAAAGTTTAAGAATATTTCCAATGCAATTATATTTGTAGTCGAGCAAACAAGTACTTCTGTAAATGTTGGCAGTCCTTTTATGAAATGCTTTGAGTACTTGCTCAAACGATGATGATATATTGGAAATGCAAATGTTAACTGCTTGGGGCAGAATTAGAGTCAGGAGTAGGAGTTTGGAATCATAACTTCCCAATTCTTTCTTTAATTTTTAGCTAGACTTGCTTCTTTCCACATTAGGCATGATGAGTTTAGGCTCAACGAAATGGGAATAGTTTGTTTCTTTCTGAGTTTCTGTGCCACCCAATCAAATATTTACTGACATGAATTGGGACTCGAGACTGCCATCTGAAAAGATGACCAAGTTAAACAGCTAGAAGACCAAGTTAAACAGCTTGACCTAACAAAACTGGTTTTACCAGACTGGTTATATAGGTCACGTGAAGATAAAAGTATAGGTAATAGACTGTAATATAGGTCCATAGTTGTACATATGACCTGGTTATTTCTCAAAAATATATATTCTTAGGCAACGATGACCAATAAGAAATGTACAACGAGGACTTAGTATGTAAGACATGTTGTTTAGTTCATATAAAGATGAATTTAAAGGATCAAGTCTTTACATGATGAGTAGTTTACCATCTTAATTTGATATACAGTTGCTGTTACTACTAATAATTACAAAATTAATAATAAGTGTACATCTTCATTTGCATAATGTTTTAAGCACTTTTTCATCTCTCATCTCATATGATCCTCCCAACACATGTACAAGGAAGGCCCAGTTTATTTACTGCCACTTTCCAGGTGAGGAGACTGAGGTTTTGAGGAGCTGAGTTTCCGAAGTTTGTGCTGTTTGCCCAAAGCATAACTAGAACTAGACTGTAAGTTGGCTGACTCTGATCCTAGCATTTCTGAAGTGAAAACAACCATACCAATGAATTATAATTTTGCAGATCTGTAGCTTGATAACATTACGCCAGAATAAAATTCCGTAATTCTCAGTCTTCCTCTGTCTTAAAGGAATCTTAGTGCTTATAAAGCTTATAAAGTCTAGTCTCCCAATCCATGAATAGATTCACCTCTTAGCAATGACTGTATCATTTTTAAGGATTCCAGTATTCCAGAATATCATATTTTTTATTGTAACAGCATTACTGAGATAGAATACACATGCCATACAAGTCTCCCATTTAAAGTGTACAATTCAATGGTTTTAATATATTCACAGAGATGTACAACCATCACAATCTAATTTTGGAACATCTCATCGTCCCCAAAAGAAACCTGTACCCTTTAGCTGTCACTTCCTAAGGCCCCACATCACCGCCAGCCCTAGGAAACCACTAATCTATTTTCTGTCTCAATGGATCTACCTATTCTGGACATTTCACACAGATGGAATCCTGCAATATGTAGCTTTTATATTTGGATTCTTCCACCTAGCACGTTCTCCAGGTTTAACCATGCTGTAGCATGTATCAGTATTTCATTCCTTTTTAAGGCTGAATAATACTTCATTGTATGGCTAGACCACATTTTGTTTATTCATGCATCAGTTGATAGATACCATGTTTTTAAAATATAGAAATATTGAAACCCTGATATTTTAAAACAAAGTATTTTTTCTCCTAAGAACATTGTCATTTTTATCTGAAATCTAATCTTTGGATGTGCACAGAGAATATCCTGTATTAAAATTTCAAGCTAGAGATACACTCATTTTGAAAGTATTCTCAGGACAGACTTTCCAAGGCCTCTTATTGTTGAAATAGCTAGTTCTGGGTTACTTGTGTGGTTGAGCATCTTTTTCTGTTTCCTAGTCATTTATCTGTTCTTTCGGAGTCTGTTTGTGTCCTTGGTCTTCTTTCAGAGGACTCTGACGGAATAAACTTAGAATAGGGTGTGGGCATTAAAATGAGGACATGAGAACGAAGTTGTGATGGAGGATGATGAAAGGAGAGAAATAGGTGCTGGGAGATTCTTAGGCCCAATTTCCATTGTTTTCCCTTTCACCTGACCACTTCCTTTTCTCTGGTTTAGGTTCCTTCTGCTTCCTTCCTCCTTTTCCATCCAAGCCAGATTTCTTTTCTTAGGAGCCTACCCCTCCTATGATCATTTGTTCTACCCAGAATCTTCATTCTCAATCATCCTATCTGGAGGCACTCAATCCAGAAGGACAGAACAGCCTCATCTGAGCCTCCCCCAGGAGGAACAGCACGTTATAATATTGGGAAGAAGATGATAGCCGTATCTCCATTTTAATAGAATACTGATATTTTGGCATGACTTGAAATACCGTTGTAGCTGGAGGAGAGTTTCACCACCACTACCCATAGTCAGACCAAGCCATGGATCCAGGGGCCTTAGGGGTCAGCTGAAACCCAGAGGTCTGTAGCATTTGTGCTACATCTCAGTCACTGGCTCTGTGGCTGTTGCTATTGCAGACCCCTCCCAAGCCACTGTGGTTCTTCAGGATGCAAACAAAGACACTCCCTTCCTTACCTTCCCCTCAATGTTTAAAGGCTGTTTCATGCAATCATTAGTCTGTGTAGTTTGAAATGGCAGATGAAACACACTATTTTCACTATTTTTGGAAGGTCAAAAGTAGACAAAGTCACGAGCCAATGTTCAGGGAACCCCAGCTTAGGATGAGGTGGGAGATAGGCTCACAGAAAGGAACATGGACCAAAGGGAAGCCTTGCGATTTGGAGACAGCAGGTACTGTGAAGGGTAGGAGTGAGGCTCATGCCCCAAAACAGTGACATTCATTAAAAGACTCTAATGTGGGAAAAGTCCCTCCTGCCTCCCCAGATCCACCCATTATCGAAGGACAGCCCCCACACATAGCACATCCCCTCCTCCCAAGGGAGTAGAGACCTCTCTGGGGAAACTGAAGGCCCTCTGGAGGAAAAACTTCCCAATCTGGTATTGACGGGTTTCCCGTTATAAGATTCTATACCTCCTCTTGGTCACCCTAAAGCAATAATTTCCAGTTGGCAACCCTCTCCTATAAACTCCCCCATCAGTTTTTCTGGATGTCATCTTTAAATACGAACAGGCAGGCTAAGATCACCAAATGTTTGAGGTAAGTCACCGTGATGGTTACTTTTACGTGTCAACTTGGCTAGGCTATAATTAATCCATCAAACACTAATCTGGGCCTCGCTGTGAGGTTTTTGTATATATGATTAATTTCTACAATCTGTTGACTTTAAACAAAGGGGATTATCCTTGAAAACCTGGGTGGCTCATCCAATCAGTTGAAAGGTCTTAACAGCAAAACTAAAATTTCCCTGAAGGAGAAGAAATTCTGCCTCAAGTCTGAGGTGTCAACACCTGCCTGAGAATTTCCAGCCTGCTGGCCTGCTTTATATATTTCAAACTTGCCTAGCCAGCACCCTATGATCCTGAAAATCAATTTCTTGAAATAACCACCTACCTACTACAAAAAACACCCTCTCTCTGTCTCTTTCTTTCTCCGCCTCTGTGTGTCTCACTCTGTCAATAGATTATACGTGCATGTATATAATGTATATAATACACAATTTAAAGGATCTAGAACTAGATGTACCATATGACCCAGCCATCCCATTACTGGGTATATACCCAAAGGATTATAAATTATGCTGCTATAAAGACACATGCACACGTATGTTTATTGCAGCACTATTCACAATAGCAAAGACTTGGAATCAACCCAAATGTCCATCAGTGACAGATTGGATTAAGAAAATGTGGCATATATACACCATGGAATACTATGCAGCCATAAAAAAGGATGAGTTTGTGTCCTTTGTAGGGACATGGATGCAGCTGGAATCCATCATTCTTAGCAAACTATCACAAGAACAGAAAACCAAACACCGCATGTTCTCACTCATAGGTGGGAACTGAACAATGAGATCACTTGGACTCGGGAAGGGGAACATCACACACCGGGGCCTATCATGGGGAGGGGGGCGGGGGGAGGGATTGCATTGGGAGTTATACCTGATGTAAATGACGAGTTGATGGGTGCAGCACACCAACAAGGCACAAGTATACATATGTAACAAACCTGCACGTTATGCACATGTACCCTACAACTTACAGTATAATAATAATAAATAAATTTAAAAAATAAATAAATAAATAAATAAATAAATAAATAATAATAAAAAATAAAGAGGAAAAAAAAAATACACAAATGTAAAGCACACACGTAAGATTCTACACATACATGTACAAAGTTTACTAGTTCTTGTTTCTCGGGTAGAACCCCAACAGACAGAAGTCACCAAATGCAAAAGGAGACCAAGACAAACAGTGAAAATGATCTGGGCCCTGCCTGCGTTGTCAATCTTAACCTCGTACACTTTGCTCCAACCACACTAGCCTTCCTGGTGTTCCTGGAACACAGAGTGCTTGTTCTTTCCTCAGAGTCCATCACCCCTGGAGCTGCCCCCCACTGCAATGGTTTACCTGGCCTGCTATCCCGATTGTATTCAGGTCTCTGTTTAAGTACTATCACAGCAGAGACATGGTCCCAGTCTACTCTTTAAAACAGACATCCCCCTACTCCCATATGCTCCATCCACTGAATTTTGTTCATTCATAGCAACGACAACTTCCTTAAATAATAGTATTTATCTGTATATTTACTAGTTTTTTTCTCTGACAAGAAAAAAATATCTACAACAGGAACCTTTTACGTCTTTTTTTCCCTTCATGTCAGACGGGTAATGTGCCAATGTTGTAACAAGTTTTGAGGGAGGCACATCTCACACATGTACATGAAAACCCAATCATCACGTTTATGAACTAAAGAAGGATCTTTTTGTGTCTTGTTCACTATTGTGTCCCCATCACCTAACACAGTGCCTGGTCCTTTAAGAGTTGAAGAGATGATATATGGACGGAATGATAAATGGAAAAAAATCTCTGAAAGAAACAGACGTAGTTCAGGGAACAGTGAACTTTAAAAACAATGCTAATTGGTTACACGCTGAAAGGTTCAAATCCTTATTATAATCCATAAACAATAAGGGAATACTGTGAACAAAGAACAATTGGAGAAAAAGAAAGAGAGCTTTTAGACCTGAAAAAGATTGGTGAAACTTTAAAACCTCCACAGAAGCGTCCTAAGCTACCAACACAATGTCACTGAATGCAAAGTTAGGAAGGGAAGTGCAGAGTTGACCCTCACTAGCTGGTTCGAGCCAATATCAGCACAACACTGATAGGTGCAGGTAGCTGATGTGGTAGACGCTGTAATGTGCCCTTCAGATCCTCCTTCAGGAAGGCAGGACGTATTGCCCCGTCTGTTGAGAAGGCTGGCAGATAAGTCTTTGGCTGTCAGCCTTATTCAGGGATTGCCTCAGCTGAAAAGAGCTGCCTAACCAAGGTCACAGCCCCTTCCAAAGGCATCCCACATTAAATGACTGAACGACTTGGGGTATCAGGGGCTAGTTCCCTGGTCCCAAATGGGGACCACACTGGCAAATTATCCAATCTTTAGAATTTCTTGTAAGGTTGTATGAGGCTTCTGTCACGAAGCCTTCTTCCTTCTCTTCCCTACTCTTCTGCATGTGTTAATCCCAGTAATGTGCCTTAATATACCTCCTGTATCTATTTTCTCTTCTAAGTCATGAATTGCAGTCATTAGATGATAGTGATCAGGAGGAGAGAGAGGAGTGAGTGTGGAAAATTTGAAGAAATAAGGGAAGGGTGAAATTGTTATTTGAGAGTGAGAAATTGAGTTTCTAGCAAAGTATAGTGGAATTGTCTCAGTGTTGAGTGAGAAAAAAGATAAGAGACAAGAAGAATAAATTCAGGAGGTCCAATATCTCACAGGAATGCAAGAGAAAAAAAGAACAGAGAAAATGGGAAAGGATAGGCTGGGCACGGTGGCTCATGCCTGTAATCCCAGCACTTTGGGAGGCCGAGGAGGGGGGATCACCTGAGGTCAGGAGTTCAAGACCAGCCTAGCCAACATGGTGAAACCCCATCTCTACAAAAATACAAAAATTAGCTGGGCATGACGGAGGGTGCCTGTAATCCCAGCTACTCGGGAGGCTGAGGCAGGAGAATTGCTTAAACCCTGGAGGTGGAGGTTGCAGTGAGCCAAGATTGTGCCATTGCACTCCAGCCTGGGTGACAGAGCAAGACTCTGTCAAAACAAAACAAAACAAAACAAAACAAACAAACAAAAAACAAAAAACACACACAAGGGAAAATTGGGAAGGATATTTCAAAGAAATAATAGAAGAAATAGAAAAAAAGTTTTCCGGAACTGAAGAACAAGAATATTTGTATTAAAAGAGCCTATCAAATGTAAAATGAGATTATTCAGAAATAACTACACTGATAGACATCCTTATGAATTTTAAAGTATACCACAGACATGATAGAGAACTTAAATATTTATAGATGGAAAGAAGTAAATATCTTACAAAGGATCAATAGGCACAGAGAAAGCTTTCAATAACTTCCAACATCCCTTCATGATAAAACCCCTCAACAGACTAGGTATCAAAAAAATACATCAAAATAATAAGAGCCATTTATGACAAACCCACAGTAAACATCATATTGAATGGGCGAAATGTGGAACTATTCATCTTGAGAACCAGAACAAGATAAGGATGCCCTCTCTCCACTCCTATTCAACATAGTACTGGAAGTCCTAGCCAGAGAGATCAGGCAAGAGAAAGATGCCTCCACGTATGAAAAGAAGTCACACAATCTCTTTTCCTTGATGATATGAATCTATACTTAGAAAATTTTAAAGATGCTGCCAAAAGGCTCCTAGAAATGATAAACAACTTAAGTAAAGTTGCAGGATACAAAATTAATGTACAAAAATCAGTACTATTTCTATGTATCCACAACATCCAGGCTGAGAGTGAAATCAAGAACACAGTCCCCAAAATGTAACAAATCACCACTAAAGAACTTACTCATGTAACCAAACACCACCCGTTCCTCAATAACCTGTGGAAATGAAAAATTAAACAAAAATAAAGAACACAATCCCACTTACAATAGCCACAAAGAAAATGAAATACCTAGAAATACACCTAACCAAGGTGAAAAGTCTCTACAAAGAGAACTACAAAACACTGCTGAAAGAAATCAGGAATGACACAAATAAATGGAAAAACATTCCATGTTCATGGATTGGAAAAATCAATATCATGAAAATGGCCATACTGCCCAAAGCAATTTACAGATTCAGTGCTATTCCTATCAAACTGCTAATCACATTCTTCACAGACTTAGAAAGAAAAACTATTCTAAAATTCACATGGAACCAAAAAAGAGCCCAAATAACTAAAGCAATCCGAAGCAAAAAGAACAAAGACGGAGGCATCACACTACCCAACTTCAAACTATACTATAAAGCCACAGTAAACAAAACAGTTTGGGTGGCTGGGCACAGTGGCTCACACCTGTAATCCCAGCACTTTGGGAGGCTGAGGTGGGCAGATCACTTGAGGTCAGGAGTTTGAGAACAGCCTAGCCAACATGGTGAAACCCCATCTCTACTAAAACATACAAAAATCAGCTGGGTGTCATGGCGGGCACCTGTAATTCCAGCTACTGAGGAGGCTGAGGCAGGAGAATGGCTTGAATCCAGGGGCAGAGGTTGCAGTGAACTGAGATCATGCCATTGCACTCCAGCCTGGGTGACAGAGTGAGACTCAGTCTCAAAAACAAACAAATAAAGACAGCTTGGTAGTGGTACAAAAACAGATACATAGACCAAAGGAACCGAATAGAGAGCTCAGAAATAAAGCTGCACAGCTACAACCATCTAATCTTTGACAAGGCCAACCAAAACAAGCAATGGGTAAACAATTCCATATTCAGTAAATGGTGCTGAGATAACTGGCTAGCCATACGCAGAAGACTGAAGCTGGACCCCTACCTTTCTCCATATGCAACAATTAACTAAAAATGGATTAAAGATTTTAATGTAAGATCTCAAACTATAGAAATCCTGGAAGAAAACCTAGGAAATACTCTTTTTGACATTGGCCTTGGAAAGAATTTTTGTCTGAGTCCCTAAAAGCAATTGCAACAAAACCAAAAATAGATAAGTGGGACCTCATTAAACTAAAGAGCTTCTGTACAGTAAAAGAAACTACCAGCAGAGCAAACAGACAACCTACAGAATGGGAGAAGATTTTTGTAAACTATGTATCTGACAAAGGCCTACTATTCAAAATCTATAGGGAACTTAAATAAATTAACAAGTAAAAACCACATAACACCATTAAAAAGTGGGCAAATGACATGAACAGACACTTTTTGAAAGAAGACATACAAGTGGCCAACAAATATATGAAATAATACTTAGCATCACTAATCATCAGAGAAAAGGAAATCAAAACCACAATGAGATACCATCTCACACCAGTCAGAATGGTTATTACTAAAAAATCAAAAAACAACAGATGCTGGCTGGCAAGGCAGCAGAGAAAAGCAAACACTTATACACTGTTGGTGGAAATGTAAATTAGTCCAGCCGCTGTAAAAAGTAGCCTGGAGATTTAAACTTAAAACAAATCTACCACTGGACACAGAAATCCCATTACTGGGTATGCACCCAAAAGAAATTATTCTACCAAAAAGACACATGCATTTGTATGTTCATCACTGCAGTGTTCACAGTAGCAAAGACATGGAATCAACCCAGGTTCCCATCAATGGTAAATGGGATAAAGAAAATGTACCACTCCTATTCAACATAGTGTTGGAAGTTCTGGCCAGGGCAATCAGGCAAGAGAAATAAATAAAGGGTATTCGATTAGGAAAAGAGGAAGTCAAATTGTCCCTGTTTGCAGATGACATGATTGTATATTTAGAAAACCCCATCGTCTCAGCCCAAAATCTCCTTAAGCTGATAAGCAACTTCAGCAAAGTCTCAGGATACAAAATCAATGTGCAAAAGTCAGTAGCATTCTTATACACCAATAACAGACAAACAGAGAGCCAAATCATGAGTGAACTCCCATTCACAATAGCTTCAAAGAGAATAAAATACCTAGGAATCCAACTTACAAAGGATGTGAAGGACCTCTTCAAGGAGAATTACAAACCACTGCTCAATGAAATAAAAGAGGACACAAACAAATGGAAGAACATCCCATGCTCATGGATAGGAAGAATCAATATCGTGAAAATGGCCATACTGCCCAAGGTAATTTATAGATTCAATGCCATCCCCATTAAGCTACCAATGACTTTCTTCACAGAATTGGAAAAAACTACTTTAAAGTTCATATAGAACCAAAAAAGAGCCCGCATTGCCAAGACAATCCTAAGCAAAAAGAACAAAGCTGGAGGCATCACGCTACCTGACTTCAAACTACACTACAAGGCTACAGTAACCAAAACAGCATGGTACTGGTACCAAAACAGAGATATAGACCAATGGAACAGAACAGAGCCCTCAGAAATAATACCACACATCTACAACCATCTGATCTTTGACAAAACTGACAAAAACAAGAAATGGGGAAAGGATTCCCATTTAATACATGGTGCTGGGAAAACTGGCTAGCCATAAGTAGAAAGCTGAAACTGGATCCCTTCCTTACACCTTATACGAAAATTAATTCAAGATGGATTAGAGACTTACATGTTAGACCTAAAACCATAAAAACCCCAGAAGAAAACCTAGGCAATACCATTCAGGACACAGGCATGGGCAAGGACTTCATGTCTAAAACACCAAAAGCAATGGCAATAAAAGCCAAAATTGACAAATGGGATCTAATTAAAGTAAAGAGCTTCTGCACAGTAAAAGAAATTACCATCAGAGTGAACAGGCAACCTACAGAATGGGAGAAAATGTTTGCAATCTACTCATCCGACAAAGGGCTAATATCCAGAACCTACAAAGAACTCAAACAAACTTGCAAGGAAAAAAAAAAAAAACCCATCAAAAAGTGGGCAAAGGATATGAACAGACACTTCTCAAAAGAAGACATTTATGCAGCCAACAGACACATGAAAAAATGCTCATCATCACTCGCCATCAGAGAAATGCAAATCAAAACCACAATGAGATGCCATCTCACACCAGTTAGAATGGCAATCATTAAAAAGTCAGGAAACAACAGGTGCTGGAGAGGATGTGGAGAAATAGGAACACTGTTACACTGTTGGTGGGACTGTAAACTAGTTCAACCATTGTGGAAGACAGTGTAGCGATTCCTCAAGGATCTAGAACTAGAAATACCATTTGACCCAGCCATCACATTACTGGGTACATACCCAAAGGATTATAAATCATGCTGCTATAAAGACACATGCACACATATGTTTATTGCAGCACTATTCACAATAGCAAAGACTTGGAACCAACCTAAATGTCCATCAGTGACAGACTGGATTAAGAAAATGTGGCACATATACACCATGGAATACTAAGAAGCCATAAAAAAGGATGAGTTCATGTCCTTTGTAGGGATATGGATGCAGCTGGAAACCATCACTCTCAGCAAACTATCGCAAGAACAGAAAACCAAACACCACACATGTTCTCATTCATAGGTGGGAATTGAACAATGAGAACACTTGGACACAGGAAGGGGAACATCACACACGTGGGGTGGGGAGAGGGGGGAGGGATAGCATTAGGAGATATACCTAATGTAAATGACGAGTTAATGCGTGCAGCACACCAACATGGCACATGTATACATACATAACAAACCTGCACGTTGTGTGCATGTAAAGTGCACGTTGTGCACTTTAAGTTCTAGTACCCTAGAACTTAAAGTATAATAATAAAAATAAAAAATAAAAGTAAAAAAAAAAAAAAGAAAGAAAAGAAAATGTGCTACATATACTCTATGGAATACTAGGCAGCCATAAAAAAAGAATGAAATCGTTCTTTGCAGCAACATGCATGGAGCTGGAGGCCATAATTCTAAGCAAGTTAGTGCAGGAACAGAAAACCAAGTACCACATGTTCTCATTTATAAATGGGAGCTAAGCATTGAGCACACATGGACATTAATATGGGAACAATAGATATTGTGGACTACTAGAGGGTGCAAGGAGGTGGGGAGGATTAAAAAAAAAAAACACCTATTGGGCACTATGCTCACTACCAGGGTGACAGGATCTGTACTTTAAACCTCAGCATCATGTAATATTCCCATATAACAAATCTGCATATTTACCCCCTTATCTAAAATTAAAGTTGAAAAAAAAAATGAAAGAAAATGACATTGAACTTCTCAATAGCAACAGTGGATTCTACAAACTAATGGAAAAATAAATACAAAATCGGGGAGGAAAGGTTTTTCAGCTTGGAATTTTATACTGCGTCAGACTCTCAAACAAAAATGAAGGCTGTCAAAGACATTTTCAGACATAATAATTATTATTATTAATAAAACTTTATAACCCATATAAAGAAGTTAGTAGAGAATGTATTCCCCCCAAAATATGATGAAGTCAATCAACGAAGAGCAAGACAATGAATCTAGGAAATAACGATCCGATATAGGAGCACAGACAAAGGGAATTTCAGAAAGAGATTTTCAGCTAGCCTGGAGAGCAACCAGCTCAGATGAAAAAATGAGGACACAGGGCTCTGGGAGGGAGCTGCTCCCATCCCTTTCTACCTCTTTCTCACCAAGTTTGGTGAGTTTTCATTAGGACCTTTTTGGGCCCCTCAAGAAACTTCCAAGAACCTTGCTTATCAGAGAGAAAAAGGGTTGGAGTTTCCAACCCTTTCATTCTGAGAAGACCTCTAGGTTCTTCACATAAACAGTCCCACTTCTTCCCCAGAAACTTTCTACCTCCACAAATAAATACTATAGAGCAAGAATAAAATGTGGTTTTGCCTCACTAGAGACCCTGCTTTAAAAAATGTGAGAAACATTACCATATTCTTTTGGAAGATTGCCCTGAAGACCTCCGATTTTTCTTTGCTCCCCAAGTCTACATCCCCCCGGCTACCTTCTGGGGATCAAGGTAGTTCTTGGTCTGGAAAATTCGCGTGCTTAAAAAGAATTGGACACAAATAATGGAATGATCTTTTACCCACTGAAAATAAATAATTTGCTGTCCAAATTTATAAGCCAATCATATGCAAGTTCACAAGGCAATTTCTCAAGTCCTAATCACTATTGGGCTCAGAGACTGAGGCCCATAGATTCCATAGGAACCACACCAAGGTACAGCCATCCCATGAAGCCCAGATGCACATCAGATTTGTTATACCAATAATTCCAGGTTTACAGTGGTGAGGTTTTAATCCAGAGTTGAGAAATTCCCACCTGCCTTTACTTGGGAATCCTAATTATTTTAGAAGAACCCGAACAGTTGACAAAGAACTGTCAGAGAAACCCAAAGCAGGTTATTGCAGTCTGTATGGATGGATACACCTTTACAAGAACTGCACTGTGTCCTGCAACTCATTGGTCTTAGAAATGGGGGATTCTAGGAAAAAGGGGAAACAACACAAGAATGAAAATGACTGGCTATGGGGGATCCTATCTATAAAAATAGACTGACCCACTCATTGCCCCAATCCATTTCTTATATTAGTCTAAGGTAAAGAAATCCTTACCACAAATGTTTGTTCTTAAGACGGTCGCAGCTTATTCTGTTTCCTCGGCCAAAAGAATGCACAATACTCTCTGCCTGCTCCAAGAACAAAAGCCTTCTTGCTCTTAACATGAAAAAAAGTTTCAAAGCCAATCTGATGTCAGCAACTAAAAGTGTAGAGAAGCCTTGACTTGAAGTAGAACCGAGAAACAAAATTATAAATCATACACTGTATCACAGTAGAGGAAGGAGACCTAATTTTTTTTTATTTACAAGGACAAATCTGGAGAAACAGAACGCCCACTCAAGAGTTAGCCCGACAGTTTGAAAACAAAATACTTTTGCACAAAATGCAGAAGAAGCTGGGCATGTCTTTTTTTTGTACATGACAAATAAAAATTATATGGTGTACAATATGATTTCTGATGTATGTGTACATCCTGGAATGGCTAAATCAGGCTAATTAATACTTTCTTTACCTCACATATGTATCTTTTTTCTGGTGGGAACATGTAAAATCTACTCCCTTAGCAGTTTTCAAGTATACAATATATTGTTATTAACTATAGTTATCATGATGTACAATAGATCTCTTGGCAGGGCGCAGTGGCTCACACCTGTAATCCCAGCACTTTGGGAGGCTGAGGTAGGTGGATCACTTGAGGTCAGGAGTTTGAGACCAGCCTGGCCAACATGGTGAAACCTCATCTCTACTAAAAATACAAAAATTAGCTGGGCGTGGTGGCAGACACCTGTAATCCCACCTACTCAGGAGGCTGAGGCAGGAGAATCGCTTGAACCCGAGAGGCAGAGGTTGCAGTGAGCTGAGATCACACCACTGCATTCCAGCCTGGGCAATAAAGTGAGACTCCGTCTCAAAAAACATATACAGATAAAAATATGAAAAAATTTTAAAAAATAAAAAAACAGATCTCTTGAACTTTGTCCTCCTGTCTACGTGTAATGATGTATCCCTTGATCAACATCTCCCAAAACCCTGCCCCATCCTCTGGAAACCACCATTCTACTTTCTGCTTCTATGAGTTTGACTTTTTAAGATTCACCATAGGAGTGAGATCATGTAATATTTTTCTTTCTGTGTCTGGATTATTTCACTTAGCGTAGCGTCCTCTAGGTTCATCCGTACTGTCACAAGTGACAGAATTTCATTCTTTTTTAAAGGCTGAATAGCATTCCTGTGTGTGTGTGTGTGTGTGTGTGTGTGTGTAGTGCATATATATATACACACACCATATTTTCTTGAGGTTGCTTCCATATCTTGGCGATTGTGAATAGTGCTGCAATGAACATGGGAGTGTAGATATGTCTTTGACAGACTGATTTCATTTTCTTTGGATATATACCCAGTAGTGGCATTGTTGGATCATATGGTAATTGATCATATGACCATAAATGCCTGGATTTTTTCTGGGCCAAAACATCCATACTGTTTTCCATAATGGCTGTACTAATTTACATTCCCACCAGCAAAGGCTCCCTTTTCTCCACATCCTCACAAGCACTTGTTATCTTATGTTTTTGATAACTGCTACCCTAACAGGTACAAAGTGTTCTCTAAATGTGGTTTTAATTTGCATTTTTGTGATGATTAGTGATATTGAACATTTTGTCATATACTGGTTGGCCATTTGTATGTCTTCTTTTTAAGAAATGTCTACTCAGGTTCTTTGACCATTTCTAATTGGGTTATTTACTACTTCTTTTTGCTATTGAGTTCTTTATATATCTTGGGTATTAATCACTTATCAGATGTATGGTCTGTAAGTATTTTTCTCATTCCTAGGTTGTCTTTCGACTCAGTTGTTTCCTTTGATGTACAGAAAACTTTTTAGTTTAATGCTATCCCATTTGTCTATATTTCCTTTTGTTGTCTGTGCTTTTGGGGTCATATCCAAAACATCTCTGCCTAATGTCAAGAAACGTTTCTTCTATGTTATTTATTTATTGTGAATGGACACATAGCAAATACACACACACACACACACACACACACACACATCCTGGAATGGCTAAATCATATATACATATCAATCATATATATGTATATATACGTATATATATGTATATATATGTGTATGTATATGGAGTGCAGTGTGATGTTTTAATACATGTATACATTGTAAAATGATGAAATCAGGGTAATTAGCATATCCATGACCTCATATATTTGTCATATCATTGTGTTAAGAACATTCAGTTTGAGGTCTTACCTTTAAGTCTTTAATCCATTTTGAGTTGATTTTTGCACATGGTGTGAGATGTGTCTAATTTCATTCTTTTGCATGTGTATATCCAGTTTTCCCAACACCATTTATTGACGAGGCTGTCTTTTCTCCATTGCATGTTTTTGGCAACTTTTTTAAGATCAGTTGACCATAAATGCCTGGATTTATTTCTGGGCCAGAAGATCTTTAAGGTATGTCCCAACCTTAATATATATATGTAGATAAAGGTGTGTGTGTGTGTGTGTATATATATCTCCAGAAAAGCTTATTAAAATACTATCATCCTTACTTGGTTCTTTTCTGTATGTTATCTATATAATTGAAAATGGACATGCATTTAATTTATAACAAGAAAATATAACACATATTTTTTAAGGATACCAAAAATAGAAGTGATCCTTTTAAAACTTAAGTGAGATTATGTCACTCCTCTGTTCATAATATTCCAGACTTCTACTGGAATTCATAATAAAATCTAATGTCCTTATCATAGCCTACACAGCTCTACATGATCTCATCCTTCCATACCTAATTTCAACTCCTACCAATCTCCCTCCATTTTGGTCACAGTGACCTCCTGGCAGTACCTCCAATATGCCATGAAAGCTCCTATCTCAGGGTCTGGGCATTTGCTCTTCACATGGCCTGGACTCCGCTTCATCCATATATATAAATGGCTCCCTCTCTCACTTAATTCAGTTCTCTGCTCAAATGTCACCTTGTCAGAGAGAACTTCTTTTACTGCCGTATCTAAAGTAGCACCTGCTATCATTCTCGGAATATTTGCTTGGACTGCATAAACACTAAAACTTTCTGTGCAATATAAAAGATACATTCTTCATGATTAATTGACACAGAGAAAAATACTTGTGAAATACGTGACAAAATGCACATATTCTAATATTCAGAATTATAATGAGTAAAAAAGGAAAAAAGCTGAGCAACTTAATAGGACAATTGGTGAAGGAAGTGTAATTGACAAAAGAAGAAAAGAAGAAATACAAACACCCACATGTACATGGAAAATCTATTTGAACTCACAAATAAGCAAAGAAAAGCTAATATTACCAAGAGTATTTTTCCTTTAATCTGGGAGTTGGCAATTTTTTTTTCTGTAAACAGCTAAGATAATAGAAATGTCCCCCTTCGTGGGCCACATATAGTCTTGGTCACACATTCTTCATTACCTTTTTTTCCCTACAACCCTAAAGATGCTGACTGGGTTGCTGACCCCAGATCTACGGGGAGTGATTAAAGATGGAGAGCACTTAATGTTGCGAATGGGGAGGGTAAACTGGCTCACTGTTGTTGGGGGGCACAGATTGATATAGCTTTTCTAAAAGATAGTTTGCCATGTGCACATCTTTTGCCCCAGGAATTCCACATTTTTGATTTTACACCAAGAAGCTAATCTGGCAGGAATGGAAATATTTTTGTACAGAATACATTGCCATGTTATTCATAACAGCAGGCAGGAGGAGGAGAAGAAATTTATATAATAAACTAGGAAATAGTTAAACCATGTGCATGAAATAAATACCACACAGCTATTTAAAACAGTCATATATATCTGAATTAATTAATATAGAACAATCATGAGACTTTTTACGGTTTAAAATTATAGTGTGTATACATAGCTCAATATATACAAATTATATATGTATATATGTTGTGTATATATACATATACTTATTCAAAAAAAATATGGTTACCTCAGGGGGATTGTGACACTAAGTGACTTTTATGTTTATATTATTAGGTATTGCTTGATTTTGAGCAAGTATCATCAGTATAATCAGAAAAAAATAAAATTCTTATTGAATTTAGCAAAATCTCAGGTCAACTAAAACGGACTTTTGCCTGAAGTGCAACAGTTTTCTAAACTTATTCTTACAATATAATAATGCTAGATATTTTTCACAATTTGAACAAATAGTTTTTATGGGTTTTGTTTGCTTTCTGGTTTGTTTCTTGTACCAGAAAGACAAAGTTACTCATCAACTTGTCTTAAAAATATTCTTTTGGGAATTCTATGATTATGCATTTTAATATCTGCCACCTCTTTTCACCAACTCTCTGTCAACACTAATTGGCATCATACTGGTGTTATATTCCCAACGCAGGACACAGAGAGTGGAGGTACAAGAAAACCACCCCACTGACCACTGTACAAGAGAAGTTAGGGAGTGGAAGAGTTGAGAGGAGATGGATAATGAAAGGCATCTGAGAAAGCACTCACTCAGAAAATGCACAGGGAACTTGTGTTCCCACATCGATGTCTTTAATTTGCAGCCAAGCAATACTCAGTTACTCTATCATGCAAGCTTCCCATGTCTGAAAATGAAATTGTAAGTGGACAGAGGCATCACAGCCCTGGTGTTAGGCATAGCACTTCACTTGCACCATGTTTTACACAAAAGAACAGCTGTTATGGATCAACAGTGCAGATTTCCGTATCAACCAAAAAGGGTTTGCTAACAAAGTTGCAACAGGACTTCAGATTAAAGCTGGTACATAGGAAACGGGAGTACAGTACTAAACTGTTCAAACTTGCTACACTTTTATTCATAAAGGTTTTATTTTTTATTTTGTCACTTTTTGTAAAACATGCTCATTGTGGAAGACTTGCAAACTATGAAAAAGCATAAAGAAACAGAAAAGCAAACGCCAGCTTTAATTGCATCACTCAGTGGCAACCACAGTTAACATCATGGCTTTTTTTTTTTTTCAGTCATTTTGAGATCATACTGTTTATAATTTTGAATACATATTTTTTACTAAGCATGAAAGCATACTCATTTCCCACTGACAATAGCTTTTTAATAAGTGTGAAGGAAAACATGTCTAGGCTTTCAATATCAAACTAGTGTTGAAATAAGGTTAACAGATTACAATCGCAGAATTTATTCTTTCATATCTCTATTGTTAAAAATTCCAAATATGAAAGGACTTCAAAAAGTTTGTGGAAAATTTAAAGATAAAAATTAAAATATAAACTTTATTTCTCAACATAAGCTCCATAAAGACGAAGATACTTTGGTAAATGATGATACCAGCCATTTAGAAAAGAACTCAGGGTCCTGGGAGTTTAATGATGTCAATTTAGTCTTTTTGACATTATTAACAGAAGGAAAACGGGTGCCCTTTATAGATTTTTAAGATTAGGAAACAAACAAAAAAGAGTCAGAAAGTGCCAAATCAGGACTGTGAGGTGGATACCTAAGGATTTCCCATTAAAACTCTCACAAAATTGCCCTTGTTAGATGAGAGGAATGACTAGAGCATTGTCATGGCAGAGAAGGACTCTCTGGTGAAGCTTTCCTGGGCATTTTTTCTGCTGAAGCTGTGCCTAAAGATGTGCTAAAGATGTTATTGTTCTTTGGCCCTCCAGAAAGTCAGCAAGCAAAATGCCTTGAGTATCTCCAAAAAACGATTGCCATGACTTTTGCTCTTGATTGGTCTGCTTTTGCTTTGACTGGACCACTTCCACCACTTGGTAGCCATTGCTTTGATTGTGCTTTGTCTTCAAGATTGTACTGGTAAAGCCGTGTTCCTCTCCTGTTACAGTTGTCAGGATCTTGATCCCATTTGTTTGAATTGCCATTGAACACTCTGCTGCAGCTGATCTGGGTGCAATGGTTTTGGCGCCCGAGTGGAAAGTTTGCCCAACTTTTATTTTTCAGTCAGAATTTTGTAAGCTGAACCAAATGGGGTATCTATGGTGTTGGCTATTGTTTCTTCTGGGAATTGTTGGTCCTCTTCAATTACAGTGCAAATACATTTTTTTCCTTGCAAATTGATGTAGATGGCCTGCCACTGTGGGCTTCATCTTCAACATTGCTTTGTCCCTTCTTAAAACTAGTTACTCATTTATAAACTGCTGATTTCTTTTTCTCTCTCTCTTTTTTTTTTTTTTGAGACGGAGTCTCATGCTGTCACCCAGGCTGGAGTGCAGTGGTACAATCTTGGCAACCTCCACCTCCCAGGTTCAAGCAATTCTCCTGCTTCAGTCTCCCGAGTAGCTGGGATTACAGGCACACACCACCACGCCCAGCTAAGTTTTGTGTTTTTAGTAGAGATGGAGTTTCACCACATTGGCCAGGCTGGTCTCGAATTCCTGACCTCTGGTGATCCACCCACCTTGGCCTCCCAAAGTGCTGGGATTACAGGTGTGAACCACTGCACCCAGCCCAAAACACTGACATCTAAACATTGGACTAGATAGTGATTTCAATCAAATGGTCAGAAAATTTCTCATTATCAAAAGTAGAATCTTTGGGGGAAAATATTCAATGTGCCATCAGCAAACACTATGTTATACACACCTTTTGATGACACATCAGTGATTGACATGAAAGTTAAAATTGTTATCCAAATATTACACACATGTCAACTTTAAGGCAAGGGAAAAAAACAAGATAAAAATTTGTCATCCCTTTTAAATTCCAAAATTATCCAATAAAACAGATAATTTAAATGTCAGGAAAAGGCTTTTTTAAAGCTTCCAGAAATACTGACAAATTGCATAAATAAGCTTTGCCTAATATTTTCGTCATTTAAGATGTATTCTTACTTTACTTAAAAAAAACACTCTGAAGTCTTCATATCAGCTTTACCCATTAAATAATAGTACCATTCAATTAAAATGCAAAGCAAATTTATACTTAGATTTCAGTAGTACATGTTCATCTTTACAGGTTATAATTTGTTTTAAACAGCAGAGCCATCTGTCCTATGACAGCTCACGTGAGCTAAATTATTGGAGAAGTCTAAGAATTTCTCCTGCAAACATGTATCGTGCTGAACTGTACTGAAAACATATTTGACTTTGATACTTCTATCTTACAAGGAAATTACACTCTCAAGTTGATTCTTTATATGAATTTAGTATTGAACTCAATATTACATTCACAATTTTCAGTAGTATAAATCACTAATGTCTGCCACCTTCTACATTAGCTATTATCTATTATATATTCAACAAGCAGTTATTACTTCTAGAATTTCCTCATTCATGATTGCTGACTTGTTATTGTAATGATTATATTTTTAGTTCTTTCCCATAGACAATTTTCAATATAGAGTTGTGTAATTTATTGCAATCAAACAAAGTTATTTATTTGGAATCGATGGTTTGAATCAAATCTTAAAAGGCATGTATATAAAATTAGCAGATGCTACAGACTTTGGAGGTAGCATTATTACCAGAGATTATAGAACCAAGATTTTAAATATCTCAGCATATTGGGATATTTAGGTTAAAGTCCAGCATAGCAATGTCTCCACTTGGACCTATAATTGTTCTTTCTCCAGAATCCATCCATAAGGGAGTATGTCTAGAAGATCTGAAAGATGACTTGGCAGTAGGTCTAGATCCAGAGAAAGGGATTGAATTGCCTCATAGGAAGGAAGCCACTTACGGAACATGTCAAGGCCCACAGACAGTAATTAGGCTAATTACTAGGAGGAGAAAGATTCTTAGTATAGTAGTTTCATTTGTTCATTCATTCAACAAATATTGAGGTCATACTATTTTCAAGACACTATACTAGCCACTGAGGGATATATGGGGAGCAAAAGCAGACAAGGCCCCTGTCCTTAAGGAGCTCACAAATATAATTGGAGGAAATATGTAAGATAATAAATTATGATGTTATTATTTAATCAAATTTATATAGGGTCTATGCTGTGCCACGTACTGCTCCAAGCATTTTACATGTAGTTGACCCACACAACAACCATATGATGTAGGTACTGATATTATCTCCAATCTACAGATGATGAACCTGACACACAGATATGTTAAGTGACTTGCTCAAGGTCACCCTACTTGTAAGTGGCAGAGTCCACATGCTTACCTCCCATGCCATACTGCTTTGAGATAATGGTACAGGTACAGAGTGACAGATTGTGACTCTCACAACTTTTTCTCAGGTGATTTAGTGCCACTAGTTGTTCAGCACTTATTAACTCAACAAACATTTCCTTAGGGTCCCACTGTGCGGCTGGCACTGCACTGGGCAATGAGGATCTACCGATGAACAAGACTGATTTATTCACTGCCCTCAATGGAGCCTGCAGGCCAACAGAGAAGGAAGATATTGAACAAGTGACACGAAAAGGGAAGCATAGAGAGTAATGGAAGCTGATAACCTGGGACTCTGGCCCAATTTCAGGAGGCATATGTCTCCATCGCTCAGGTTGTCCTTTGCCTCAGGCCCACGGGGGAGCAGACCCCATGGTACCTCCTCCTGTTAGACAAACATGGCACTATAGGTCATCTGTGTGAGATGGAGGGAACACAAAGGAAATTGTCTAGGGATCACAAAAGAGATGGAGACGGGGATTCTCCCCATGACACCTACATCTGGAAAGAGAGCATCAATTGCATGGTGGTATCCATGGTGAAAGGTGGTATTAGTGTAATCAGGCAGCCATGGAACACCTTTACAGCAGCTTTGTGGCCACGGATACCTTACTGTGGGAGGCAGAGAAGAAACAGAAGACAGCTTCAGATGCCATATGGAGAGAGCTGTGTCCATGAGCTCTTAACGAGAACCTGCAAAAGAGGTGACTTTGGTGGGGTACTAAGGGTCCCACAGTAGCAGGTAAGCACAAAATCAGTAAAACATCATACTCCTATTATTGTGATGCAATTTTTAATCCAGCTAGTGTGATCTGGGAAATGGAAATTAGAACAAGGGTAAGTAAAAAGTTCTGCCTTCATGCTCCAAAAATCAATTATACAATTAGAGGATGGGAAGCTGTAGTGGGTTGGTGGTCCTCAAAAATATATGTCCATGCCCTAATCCCTGGGGCCTATAAATGTGATCTTATTTGGTAAAAGGTTCTTTGAAGATGTAATTAAATTTAGGATCTCAATATGAGGTTATCCTGCAGGGCCCTAAATTAAATGGCAAGAATCCTTGTAAGATACACACAAAAGAGAGACAAAGGGAGGAGAGAAGGCCACATGAAGATGGACAGAGATAGGAATTAAACAGCCACAAGCCAAGGACTTAGAACCACCAGAAACTGGCAGAAGCAAAGAAGGACTCTTACGGAACCTTCAGTGAGTGCGTGGCGCTGCTGACACCTTCAATTTAGAGCTCTTGGTTCCAGAACTGCGAAAGAGAATACATTTCTGTTATTTTAAGCCACAAAGTCTGTAGTAATTTGTTACATCCACCCAAGGACAGTGATATAGGGACCCATGGCTTGGCAACAATTTATGTAAAAAATATCTGGGCAAACAGCATGAAGTCACTGATAAAGAAAGCAAATGCAGGGCCAGGCCTAGTGGCTCACACCTGTAATCCCAACACTTTGGGAGACCGAGGCGAGAGGATCACTTGAGGCCAGGAGTTCCAGACCAACCTGGCCAACATGGCAAAACCTAGTCTCTACTAAAAACATAAAAAATTAGCTGGGAGTGGTGGTGCACACCTGTAATCCCAGCTACTCGGCAGGCTGAGGCAGGAGAATTGCTTGAGCCCCAGCGGTGGAGGTTGCAGTGAGCCAAGATTGCACCACTGTAACACTCCCGCCTGGGTGACAGAGTGAGACCCTGTCTCAAAACAACAACAAAAAGAAAGCAAATGCAGTCTTTGGCTGCCACAAGAGAAACAGAGTTAAGAGACTGAGGAAGCTAATCATTCTGCCACATAGCTGCAATACTGCACTCTGCTCTAAGTGCCACCTTTTAAGAGAGACATTGATGAATGGGAGCCTAGCCAGAGACAAGTGACTGGAACCGTGTTGGTTCTGGAGAGCTTGCCATACAAAGGATGAATTGGTAGCATTAGAGATGGGATCTTGGAATAGAAATCAATGAACATGAGGGTAACCTTGGAATATGTGAAAAGCTATCTTGTCAAAGAGGAAGTAGTCTTGTTTTGTGTTGTTCCAGGAGGCAAAATTGGGTTTAGCAAGTGGAAAGTAAAACAGAAGAAAAAACTAACGACTGTTGATTATAGAAATTCAAAACATTGGAAGTATTTGAAAAGGGGAAAAGTGCTGTTTCCTGATTCCAGAGACATGACATCTGGTCCTGCCTCTGTAGTTAATTGGTTGTGTGACTCTGGACATATCATCTCCCATTCTTTGGACCTCAGTTTTCTTCTATGTAAAGTTATGGGGTTAGGTTGGATGCTTTGGGAAAGCATTTTTTTTTTCTTTTGGTTGTTTCCTAGTTTATGGTTTAATAAAACTGTTGAGATGTTTTACAATTTCTGAGTGCATAGTATATGCTAAAGCTAAAATCTGGGCTAGGTGTTTTATTTTTTGAGATGGAGTTTCACTCTCGTCACCCAAGCTGGAGTGCAGTGGCGCAATCTCAGCTCACTGCAACCTCTGCCTCCTGGGTTCAAGCGATTCTCCTGCCTCAGCCTCCCGGGTAGCTGGGATTACAGGCGCCCGCCACCACGCCCAGCTAATTTTTGTATATTTATTAGACACAGGGTTTCGCCATGTTGGCCAGGCTGGTTTCAAACTCCTGACCTCAGGTGATCTGCCTGCCTTGGCCTCCCAAAGTGCTGGGATTACAGGCGTGAGCCACCATGCCTGGACTGTGCTAGGTGTGTTAACATGCACAATCTCATATAACTCTCTCCACACTACAGGGTAGGTATCTTCCCCCGTGATGAATTGTTCTCGGTGTCAACTTGACTGGATTAAGGGATACTCGGGTAACTAGCAAAGCATTATTTCTGGGTATATCTGTGAGGGTGCTTACAAGAGAGATTGGCATTAGAACCAGTGTACCTAAGTAAGGAAGATCTACCCTTACCCATTGTGCGTGGGCATCAGCCAATCTGCTCAGGGCGCAGAACAGAAAGGTAGAGGAAAGGAGAACTCATTCTTTCTTCTGGAGCCAGAACACCCTTCACCTGCTGCCCTTGGACATCAGAACTCCAGGTTTTCTGGCCTTTGGACTCTAAGAACAGCACCAATGGCTCACCAGGTTTTTAGGCCTATGGCTTCAGACGGAGAGTGAAACCATTGGTTTCCCTGGGTCTGAGGCCTTTGGATTGGGACTGCACCATGCTACTTGGCTTTCCTTGTTCTCTGGCTTGTAGATGCCCTGTCGTGGGACTTCTCAGCCTCCATAATCACCTGGGCCAATTTCCCTGTGACTCTCCTCTCCACGCCTCTCTCTCTCTCTCTCGGTTCTCTCTGGAAAAACCTAATACACACCCATTTTACAGATTAGAGCACTGAGATTGAGAGAGATTGTGACTTGCCCAAAGTCATATAACCTGTTCATGGGTGAGCTAAAACTTGAACTCAGATCCCCCTGCTTCTAGTATCCTTTCCACCATATCTTGCTGCCTCCCCTACATAATAGCGACCCTTTGCCACACCTGAATTGAGCAAATTATACAATTCATTGTCAAAGTACTTCTCAGAAATCACTTATCAGGCAATATTAACTATCTCAAACACCCCAAAGAATCAGAACGTTTCTGAGCAGACAAAATGGTTGGTGCCAAGCCTATGCGTTAAAGCCCATAAACTTCATTCAGAAAAATTCTTAGGGCCTCCTCACCCAGAATGTATCCCTCATCATTTCATACACAGTGTCTGTTCTTCCTTTCCAAAGAGAAAGGCAAGCTGGAGGGCTGGTCTGCAGCATCCTGGGAGCTTGAGACAGCCTGGGTTGTTAGGCTGTGGAGCATGGAGGCAAAGGCAAAAAGATTAGCAGTGTCCTGTGGAGTCTCCACAAAAGGGGAAGATAAATGGCAAGGTCAATGAATCTAGCTCTTTGGAATTCCATGCACGAGAGGCTCAACACAGGAAGCAGGTCAGAGAGGTCTAGAGGAATATCTTGAACCAGTGACTACCCAGCCAGCTGCAGAGGTTTTTACATGGTTCTGGGGACTCTGGGATGGGAAGAAGAGGTCACTACCTTGAGAGTGCAGTACAGTCCAACAGTATATACTAGGTTCTGATATACTACTCTGGATTTTTAGTCAGTTACATGCTACAATTTAAAAAAATCTGTGGGGGAAGTCAAGAGGAAGAAGGTAGACATGGACCAATAGGTGTAACAAAAGTTAAATATTGACAATGAGAGCAAGGGAGCTGACAGGAAGACTACAGAAAGAAATATGATATCCTCCTAACGCTAAGCAGTGTGAAGACACAAAGGCTGGCACTACTGTACTTATTGCCGGGTACTTTAGTGGATATCCATAATGACGACTCACCGTTATTGAGGTGAGGTGGTATTCTGTGCCTTCTGCATATGAAGGCAGAGATGAGTGCAACATATTATAAAACGACTTCCACCCACAACGACCTGAAGAAAAAAATTTAATGCCCCAAAGAACAATTGCGGTTGTCTAGCAAATGCAACGATGTAGAAATTGACAGAGCAGAATGAAAGAGATAATGCTTTAAAAATAATATTAAAGGTAGCTGTTAAGGAATGTAGTAAATGTGGGAGAAGGCACTCAATAAATACATTTTAAAAATTAAACTCAGTTTGGACCCTGCCTAGCTCCCATTCTGGAGAGGTATCTAAATAAATGAATGGATGAGTGAATGTATGAATGAAAATTATCTGGCCTGAGGTCACCCTTTCACTAGGGTTGTTCTGTGGTTCTTGGAGCTAATGCAGTGTCAAGGTGTTGGAGACGGAGGACACCTGTCTTATCTTCAATCATCATCCACACACATTACCACTCAGGAGGTCCATTATCCCTATATGCATCATGTGTTCCAGGGCCCAAAGCTGTGCTGTGTTCTTGCCATGTTGGGGCATGGTTTCTGCCAATGCTGACTAGGATGCTGTTTGCCTTGGCACCCCTCTATTGTCCTCTCTGTTCTTGTTTCCCTGAAGGTACTGCTCAGCAGAACATTGGTCTGACCTGATCTTTGCACTAAAAGATCCTTTCTCATTTCTCCTCCCTGCAGCCTGGGGCATCCTGCTCTTCTAATTTGAGGAAAGGCTTCTGTAATCATGTAGTTCCAAGACACTCTATGCCCATGACACTCCTTTTCCCCTCTCCTCTGAAAACCTACATTCTTAATGATCTGTCTATGGAATAGAAAAGCCAAGAAGCTCTGCAGGCAATCTTATGCTTTCCTGGTGCCATATATTACTTCTCCTAAAGTAATGAGCATGAGGCTGGCCATCTGTTTGAATATGGAGAATATAAAGGGGAAAATGCACCATGTATTAGTTGTCATATCCCTCTCCCCTCTCAGTTCAAAGCCAGTCAAGAAATAAGCCAGACATCAGAGATACAATTTGTGTATTGGACAAATATTTTTAAACATTATGCTCCCCCAGCATTGCTCTAGGCACTAAGAATACAGCAGCGCCTGAAGCAGACAAAATAGCAATCTACTATTTGCAAAGATGCATTTTAAAACTTGGCCTAGTCTGAGGCCAAAATGACTTCCTATTCCTTCCCCTCTGAATTGAATTTATCCATTTAATCACAGACTGAGTGGCTAGAAAACTAGAGCCACCCCCTCCACTCTGCCTATCTGGTTCCTTGCCCGCACTGAGCATACTGCAGGAAGGATTTGGGAATGGAGAAAGGAAGGCGATCAGCCTGTAAGCTGGCAGTTCTGAAAGAGGAAGGGCCCAAGTGGGGCTAAACCACACATGTGGAGTAACCCCTTCCTCCAGTCTCACCGGTCAGCTAATTGAGGAGTGGAGGGCAGAAACCTTCTTCCATATGCTTCCTGCAGGAAGACAGTTTCTATTTCATGAGTGGAAGCAGAAGAATGGAAAGAAGGAGAGTCATTTCCTTTGCAATTAATATTGCAGCTTTTTATCCAGAGCTTGAATTATTCTTGAATTTTTAATATGATGTAGGTGAATTTCATTTATCTATGAAATGATATGCTAACTCCTTTATTTAGGTCTTTTTTAATGCTAAGTGTCTTTATTACTAATCAAGAAGGCTGAATTATACAAGGACCTTCTATTTCCATTAATTCAAGTATCCATTAAAAGTTATCAGTATTGCACTAAATATGTTACAGGAGTGACTTCAGATTTGTTTTTCTGCATTTCTTTTCTTCATAACAGATATATAAATGACATTTATAAAGGGGCTGAAATCTAGCCCTTTAAAGTTTCACCTTTATGTTTATACACACTCTTAAATAAGAGTATAAATCCGAACCTGACTCCTTAAATCCTTGATGTGCTAGTCCCCGGCCTCTTTACCCTCAGATACATTCCTTGCACTTCTTTGCTCTGTTTTGTATTGTTTCTCAGGTCCTCGAGTGAGCTGAGTCTAGCTAATAGAAGGCAGACTGGAGCCCTGGGGACAGAAGCCAGGGTATTTCTGCCTCAGGCTGCATCTCCAATAGTGGCCATGGCTCTGCTGTGGCCCCAGCCGCTGATAGGCCCACAGTGATTCCGACTTCTGCCAAATGACCAGGCCATAGGCTCCAGAAGTACATTTCCTTCTATTGCCCCCACAACCTAAGGATGGTTCTGGCCTCTGCCTCCTTCTAATCTCTGGGCCGTTTCACAGAAACCCCAATGGACTGTTCCGCTATACTACCTGTGTAATCAATTCCTTGTATTAATTTCATTATTAAAATTAAAGAAGTGTTCTTGTATTCTCACTCCAAGGGTGGGAAGCAGGGGTAGTAAGCTAAAACTTGCCTTGGAAAATACCTGAATAAGTACTGGTGCTGAGGCCCAGTTCAGCAGCTTCAGATGAGATGAAAGGGGAAAAAGGAAAACTTAGGCCTGGGCCATTCTCAGGCCACTCACCTCAACCCTAAAAGCAATGACACAACTCTATCTATGGTTGTATCTGACTGCATCGGATGGGCCCACACAAAAATGACTGCAATAACACTTGCCTTTTGATCATTCCAGAATCCAACGGGGAATGCTTTAAGAGTCCTAGACAAACTGCAAAGTGTAGTATAGCAGGAAACACATGGGTCATACCTGAGCTCAGTCCTGGGAGACTAGCAAGATAATTAATTCATCTGAGCCTCAGTTAATATGTTAATTATCTGGAGTTTAATGATCTCTACAAAAGACTGTTGTGAAAATTAAAGTATATACAAAAGCATTCCGTAAAGTGCTATGCAGATGTTAGCTAGTCTTTTGTATCAGCTTAATGCTTTTTTCCCATTAACATTTTTTAGCTTCCTTGTTTTAGCTTTCTTAACTTAAAATTGTGAAATCATTTCAAAGTTGTAAAAATAGTGCAAACAATTCTCATATACCTCCACTTGGATTCCCCAAAATATATCACATATATTCACAGCATAATTTCAAATTATCAGAAAACATTGATATATTGCCTATATACTGTTATACAACCTAAATACTGTAGTCAAACTTCACTAATTATCCCACTAATGTTCAATTTCTGGTCCAAGATCATATGCCACAGTTAGTTTTCACAACGAAGTTTTAGTTGTTTTCTTTATCTGAGAGAGTTACTCAGTCTTGCTCTTTTATGATCTTTGTAATTTTGAAGCCAGTGCAGGATATCCTCAAGTTTAATACTAACATTTTGATGATTTGTTTATTCATGCCATCAGGGGTGATATCAAAAAGGAAATACAGTGTCCTAGTTAAGTTCACAGACCCTAATCGGAATACCTGGATTCAAACTCTGGCTTCACCAGACAGTGTAACCTTCAGTATTTTGGGGACTGTGTCCTCATCTGTCAGATGAAGAAACGTCGGTAGCTATCTCCTAGGGTTATTGGAATTACTAAAGGAATGATTATGTGTAAAGTGGTTAGAACAGTTCCTGGCACATATTAAGTGCTGTGTGTTAGCTAATGTGAGGAGGTGGGTTTTGGCAACTGCTGAAGAGACCAAAGAAGCAGCAGGTATTTCAGTTATGTGCATCCTTTGCTCAACCCTGCCCAAAGAGCCAAGGCCAGACTCACTGCCAGCAGGAATTCTGGCCCACCATGAGTGCACTGTTCCTCTCAGCCACAGGCCTGAGCGCTTACTCCCAAGGCCCATGAGATGAGGACTTGCTTGATCCACACTGCAACATTTCTTTTTTTCTTTTTTTTTTGAGACAGAGTTTCGCTCTTGTTGCCCAGGCTGGAGTGCAATGGCGCGATCTCGGCCCACAGCAACCTCCGCCTCCTGGGTTCAAGCCATTCTCCTGCCTCAGCCTCCAGAGTAGCTGGGATTACAGGCATGCACCACCACGCCCGGCTTTTTTTTTTTTTTTTTTGTATTTTTAGTAGAGATAGGGTTTCTCCCTGTTGGTCAGGCTGGTCTTGAACTCCGGACCTTAGGTGATCCGCCCGCTTCAGCCTCCCAAAGTGCTGGGATTATAGGTGTGAGTCACTGAGCCTGGCCCCTGCAACATTTCTTTAGCACAATAGGTATATGCACTAGGAACTGAGCCCATGTTTCCTCGCCCATCAGTTGTTGGTAAAATTGTGTCAAATTAATTTTTTTAAAGTTGCAAAATAATTAAGTCCACTTTTTTTCCCTGACAACTACTCTCAGAATGCAGGCCTTCAGGGTTCATTAGTATGCATCCAGCACTTTGCCCATGGACACACTCACTGTATAACCATAGTGATAACCTCAGCCCTTAACCTCTGCCTGTGCTTCTTGCTGAAGGGGCCAAATCACTCAGACCCTCACAATACTCACTGTATTGGCCAACTGTGGGCAGACTAAGCAGTGAGGTGAAGCGGGAGTTCCCCATAAGGCTGGATGGGGGAAGGGAAGGAAGCTTGAACTGACTGATTCCAATAAGCTAAAAATCACGTTAAGACATCCGTGAAAATGTGGTAAATGACAACCGCTCATTAAAAAATTAAGCAATAAAAAACCCTTAATATAAAAATAACAATGCCTACATATGAATAGCAAATGACATTTTATAAAGCAATTTTGATTCTTTACCTTATTTGCCCTGCCAGACACCATCTTATAGGTGAGAAAGAAAAAGGATTCAGAGAGAAATGTGGCGAAGCTGATACTTTAATTCAGGTTTCACCTCTGAATACAGCACATTTTCCACTTAATGAAAAAGAAGAAAATGCACACTAAATATAGATCAAAGACCAACAGGATTAAAAGACTACCAAAACACAGAGACTGAAATGTAGAAATGCAATGAAACCAGTTTCCGTGAAGTAACTCTGGTTTCTTGGCAGTCAAGGACAGTGAGGTTTTTCAAGAAAAGGGACTTTCACAAGGTCTTGGGTGCAGGCTGAGCAATGTAAGAAGAGGTAGGGAAGTGGTGTGTACACATATACCTTTGGACCAAGTTTCAAGCTACCGTAAAATCCCTTCATGTTTGACTGCTTAAGAATTAAATGAGTTCAATGGGTTGAAGACACAGACCACGAAGACCATACACATGCTACCTTCAATGCACAGGTGGCATCAAGCACACTGCCAAGCACAAAGTACACTTTCAACATGTATTTGCTGATTTGGCTGGACTTTTATCTATGCAGTAACAAGGTACAGTGTTATTAAAAACTCCTACAAATATCTTACCCTCCCCAAATTAGGTACTGCCATAAAATACCAGTTGAACTCATGTAGAAATGGTCAAACTTCTTTTAATTGTGCAGGTCAAGAAGAAATTAGAAACTTAGTTCCCATCAACAAATTGCTTCCACATTATTTTAATGTCAAACCGAGACCTTTCCAAAAAAAAAGAGGCTGATATATCAATCATATCATACCAAAGTTTATTGATTACATCAAACAAAAATTTCTGTAATGGAAAAGGCAAGTTGCAGTCGTAAAAGATGGCATTCACATTCATTTTAGAAAGCAATAACGTAGATGTAAAAAACTGCTTAAGTGAAAAATGTAATATTGCAGTCCCATTTTGCAAGCTGAAAAATGATTTTGTCAACACGCATAAAATCTGCACATTTATATACTGCATGTTATTAAAAAATTCCATCACTAAATTATTATGAATTTTGCAAAGTTAGGCTTACATTTATATTGTTGCTGGTGTATATGTAGTAGATATGGAATGAATGTTTTCAGTTTAGTAGGTAACATCCTCAAACAATGGACAACAGTTGTGAAAGTTACAAAGACATTTTGTTAGCTCAAAATTATTCAAATTATAGGCAGATGATCTTATGATTACATTTTTTTCCCTTTCTCTGTCACAAATAGGGTGATTACATTGTAGTGCTAGGAATACATGGTCTATTTCAAGTTATTCGATCTGCTAACCCCACACTAGCCATTTTTTAGCTCTTCAGTAAAGTATCTTTTAAAAAGGAAAGCCAGGTGCTTCTCAAGGATCTAGGCCATGATATCATATATCATTGCCATTCTGAATTTGAGCTGCAGTGTCACAATGTAATGTGTAGCTGAGACATAACTCTAAATCCCCCTTAATCCTTGTCTGTCTTTCTTTCTGGCTGGAAGGAATTTTACATGCAACCAGTTACTTTTCTACTAGATTATTCTGTTAACTCTTCAATGGTACTGCATTAAACAAGCCTCTCTACTGTGGCTCTCTTGTCTGTATTCACAGTTCCCATAGATTTTATGTAAAACAGCAATAATAATACAGCAACAACAACCATAAGAACAAGAAAACAAGCACAAAATATCAAAAGCTTTCCTGGGTTAGACTTTTTAGCTCTTTGGAATAGGCAAAGAATACAGAGACTTTGTTTTCAGCAGCTTACCTCAAATACAGGCTACCAGAACACAGCGCACTTAGGTAAGTTGTGAATGACATGTAACAAAATGCTCAAAAATAATACTGATATATGAGAGCAAATGTAATAATGAAAAAGGGTCCATAATGATGGAATGGCTTCTGATAACTGAAATTATGTTCTTTTCTAGAATTTAGAAAAAAATCATACCTAAACATTAACATAAAATATATGTGGAAGAATCAAATGTGCCATATGGACTATATAAATATAATACAGATTAACTCCAATACTTTTCCAAATCAAGGTACAATATAAACATTAATAATAGTACAGGCATGCCAGAAAGACCAAAAAAAAAAAAAAAAAAAAAACTAGCAGTCAAATAAATATGGTCATTTATATCCAAAAAAGTATGTGTTTAACATTGAATGAAGACATTTCACATTTATGTTTCAAGTGAGCTAATTAGAAGGCTAAATCTTCCTTCTAGCTCAGCTACTCAAGGACTTTACCAAGGTCAGTTTCATGGTTTAGAGTTAGACCATTTCCCTGTCCAAATTAAGAGACAACATTCATCTTCACGGAGTCATGGCTCTACAAGCTGAACCACTGTTTTGGGGTGGATCCTTTCCCCTTTCCAAATTGGCCATGTTTAAGAAAAAGCACTGCATATATGCACAAATGCAATCTCTTTCAAATAAAAACCATCAACAGTTTAAAATAAGCTATTTTTCTTCCTCTTCACATAAAATTATAAAAGGCTGATGTTCAGAATGACCTTTATTTTTATATAACTATGGTTTAAACCACCTTACTGCAGATCCCAGTAAAATCAACACTGGAAAAATCTGTTTATTTCCTAACTACTTTGAGGGGCTACTAAGTGATTGGAAATGTTTTATGCTTTATTTTCAAGTCTAGTAGGCTTACACCCATAAGTGGGGTTTAATTCAGAAGAATAAAAAATAAACAATTTTTTTCTATTCCCACAAAAATACCCGTAAGTTAACACTTTCCACATAAGCGTTCAAGGTATTTTTTTGGCAAGAATATTCTACCAAGACATAAGTAGCACATGGGTAAACAGAAGGGATTAACTATTTTGTCTGATGCATTGATACTATTTAGTCCTTCTGTATTTTCAAGTATTCCTTATGTATTTTTGAAAAACAAAATTAAGATGATCATTTAGGAGGAACAAGAAATGTGATCCAAATAGTCTATTTCTTCTGCCAGGCAAAAAAAGTAATATTAGCAAAATCTATTCATTCTCATTGCATAACTTCTACTTTATACTATTGTATTTAAATCCATTCACAGAGTTCATGGGTTAAAAGAGCACCCATTTGAGTTATATTATTCTATCTAAAGCCAGAATTCTAAGTATTCTTGCTTTCAACTTTCATATAATTCTTAACTTACAGCTTTGGCCATAAAGGCTACTTACAATAATTGTAAATGCTTAAGAGAATCATTTGGTATTTTAATGAACATTTATTGTGAACTCTAGACATGAGAGTGGTTTAGTGTGTTGCATATCAAGTATCCTGAGATGATAACTTTTTGTAGTTTTTTCTTCATGCTTTCTTTTTTAGCTGTAACCACTGTCAGTATGCTTGTAGGACAATAACATAGGCAGTTCAAGATTCGGATTCTGAAAAATGTAAAATATACAGATTTAAAAGGCTTATTTTAATAATGTGAAACCATCTGTTAAGCATTTTCAGAAATAAGTAGTAAATTTTGTTATGAGAGTAAAGCAACTGTCTTAACAAAGTGCCAAGTTTTATTCACATGCAGGGGAAAAAAAGAGTGGCATTATAACCAGATTTTAATCCTTTCTTCATTTGTCAGCTGAATAGATTCAGGCTTGCTTTTTGCTTTTGGATTGTTCCAGGGTTCTCCTAATACTTTCTACCTCTGGGATTATTTACCATAGCAGAGGTTTTGCTTGCTATGATCCCTTCTCCTCTAGGCTGGGAGGTCCCTGAAAACAGGAACATTTTATTTACCTTTTATCTCCAGCAGCTAGTATAGTGTCTGGCACACAGCAGATACTCAGGAAATGTTTGACGAATGATTAGATTACTATTTTTCTTGATGTGTTAATTTTGACAGAGGAAGTCTGAAGATATATCCAGCTTTGGAAGATTATTGTGAAAATATTCTTCCTTTTTACTGAAAGAAGCACATTTCCCCCTACAATATGGAAGTCAGTTTTCCTTTTGGTAGATCACGTATCTATGAGTCAACTGATTCTTCTGTTTTTTTTCTTATGCTTCATCTTTTTGGAAGAGAAACCATGGATATTTCCCTATCAAATCTGTAGATTCTTCTCTGTCCTCTAAACATCATCAAATGCTATGATCAGGATGGTGCATGACAGACAAACTGATCATTAAGTGTAAGTCAAATATGTTAAGAAATGGAAGTTGTATGTCAAAACAGGGAGCCTGATTCTCCACTCTAAAACTCAATCTTTTTGAACCTGAGTAGTGGAAGGTCTTAAGTAGTATGCTATTTTCTTCCCATTCTGGGACACTTCCTTTGCCATGGTTGGACTAGAAGTTCATCAGAATATCTTCCATTTCTATTTATGTTCCACATTCTCCAGAACTGCTAATAGGTTTTCCGGTAGCTCCGCAGGGTCATGGCGACTCTAACCAAAATGAGGTTGCCATTCATATTAAGAATGTAACTCACATTGAGGAGTTAGGTAGTTTCCTTACTAACCAAGGAACAAACTAGATGCCTAAACTAGCTGCGAATTATTGTCCTTGGAGGAGAAATAATGCCACATGAAAATCTATTCCTGGAAGAAATAACTACATTAAAAATAAGATAATTGTTTTTAAAAAATACTTCCTCAGTTCTATGTTAGACATTGAAGGAGATAAGGCCCTGGAGAGGCCAAAAGCAATAGCGGTGTCTTCTATCCAGCCCAGTCCCCCAAACCACAGACGAAGCTAAAGAGAGCAATCCAGGGGGATACAAAATTAGCCAGAAACAATATAGCTAAAATGCATCACACAGCTTAGAGCAAGGCAATCTGGGACAAAGGGGTCAGACTTTGAAGGTTACTTGTGAAGCAGATTTATTACTAAGGGAAAAGATACACAGGTAAGTTGTTCAAAAATGGGTAAAAGGATGCTAACTGTGGTAAAATGAGTCTGCTTCTAAAATAACAGTGCAGATGCAGACTGATGAACTCCAGGAAGACAGAAGAACCAGTGGATTCAATCCATTAATTTAACTTGTATTCTTTACTAGAGGGTGGCAGAGTTGACAGCTGTTGACAAAAATGGGCCTATGAGGTGGACTCGCAATTATTAGCTTCAAAGTGAACTAACCCACAATTTTACTCGTGATGATCATTAATTTTTATGTGTGCATGAAAGATGGCCCTGCGCTAAGCTGTGTAAAGTTGTTTCTAAGCTGACAAGCTTGGAAGCCTTGTTCATGAATTACTCTAAATTCCTATGGATGGATAAAAGACCTCCAGAGGTCTGGGTTGTTAAAGGCCCCCCTGAAGGAAATACAGACTACACATAAAGGAGTCATTCTGAGTTCAAGGGTCCCTCTCATGGCATATCAATTCCTCCCAAATATTTCTGGGGGTAAATGAAATATATTACAAAGTGAATTTAATCATTTTTGGAAACATTATTATAAAGCATTTTATATCATTAGGCAAGCATCCCCCTGAATGGCTATGAAAGATTTTACCTCTGAAAGTTGAAACATTTAGCTTGAATAAAACTTGACATTAAAAAAGTTATGATTAGACTGGTTCATTGATATATATTTGGAGATCAGACATTTACAAGGACATAAGTGTATACAGTACCTGCAAACACACAGACACAGCACATGAAAGTACAAACACATTTAGTTATTTTCACATAATTCCCAAGAGAACATGCAATGCTAAATTGGCTTGATATTATACAGATGCAATTTTGGAATATTTATTTTTAATTTTCCAAATGATCTTTATAAATCAGTTATATTTCCTGATCAATATTAACAAACATTTTCACATGATGGCCTTGCCATTACAACTTGCCCCTTACAAATTAAATATGCTGTATCAACATTTGGCTCTGAAAAATGTTTAACATTTTATTGGGGGGGGGGCTTAGCAAATTTTAAATGCATATTTCCCCATATTCCAAGTAATGCATCTTTATATTTTTGCAAAGAATATTGTAAAGTTCACCACACCAACAGCAGAGAAAATTTAGAGAGTGATATTTTCATTTTTTCTTTATAATGCTGTTAATCTGTTTTTTTAAAGCCAGCCCATTTGTTTAACACTAGGTACCTGTTACAATACATTAGATTCGTCTGAGAATGTTCGTAAAAGAAGAGGTCTGACTGAAGGTCTGGCGGATAATGAGTCAGATGCCCTTCTACAGCTCAGATTTCTCTGTAATAGTGAGGCAAAGATACTTAAAGCATGTGAAAATTGGTTAACCTACCTGGTGATTATATATTTAAAAAAAAAGGTAAAAGAAAAAATCATTTCCTATAGACTACTCCTCTGACCAAAAGTACAAATGATTACACTATATAGTAAATGTATAATATTCAAATGAATACATTCAAAGGCCTAAGAAAGTCTCCAACTCGAATTGGTTTTGTGGTAGAAGTAAATAGACAACAGTAGTATGTGACAAACTTGGGTTTTTGGAATGGCACTGATAAGTAATATGGTAAGATGAGTCAATACGGTTTGATTAGTAAACCTTACCATCCTTTTGGTGAACACCTCTGAGAGTTGTGCCGGTGCTGTGAGTATATCAAACAAAGAGAAATTTGTGCAAAACATTCCTGTCCTAGTGAACAGACTAGCTCTAACACGCCATGGCTACTGCATACCGTGGATCAATGAAGACTACAGACCCATAGTCCAAGCTTTTAAAAATTACTTCCTCTCCAGTGTGACAATTTGGAAGGTGAACACATGATTAAAAGAAAATGACAAAATACTCTAAGCATCAATAGAAGATATAAAATGAGTCATGAGAAGTAATTTTTCATAAAGAATCAGAAAATGGTGTCAGGCAAATGAGAATGCAAGCAAGTTGGTACATTAAGAAAGGAAATCACCTTATTCACTCCAAGAGAAACTGTGATTGCTGGAAGTTTGGGAAAGCATGAAGATAGTAGATGTTCCTGAGGAAGGGAGGCGTTTCGTTACCTTGTTCACAATTGCACAAAAGGTGGAAAATTGCAGTAGAAAAAAGAGAAATGCAAAAACCAAAAAAAAAAAAAAAAAAAAGTAAATAATCTCTCAAATGTAAGACATTTAAAAAGAAACCTTGAGAATTCGAAGCCGAAATGATATGTTAGTTTTGAAGACATTATTTTCTGAAGTAAAAGCAGAGTCAGTGATAGGAATAGTCTATTATTATGTGCCAACTACTATTTCTCTACATATCAATTTGAAATTATTTTGTTAATGGCAAAATTGACTATTTTAAATAAAATAGCTTTAAAATATGCTTCTCGTTAAAATAAGACTTATCTCTAATCATTAATTCACTATCCTACATTTGTTCAAAATCCATTGGTCAAAGAGTTATGTCCAGGGTCCACTGCCAATCACCAATCTATCTTGAAGTAATTATCTCCCCTATCCAACTGTACAGATACACTATGAAGGGACTGACTGCTCTTAAGAAGTTGCAGGATAAAAACCTAATCAAAAATAACAATGAGAAAACATTTGATGATATCACATTTCAGTCCCATTTGCCTCTGACCAATGCTTAACTTCCTTTCTTACAACCTAATTTGATTGGTTTCCCTGTTTTTCCTACAGAGTCCTCTTTAGAAAGATAGGCTAAATTTTACCTAGGTATTATTTTTTTTCCCCTTAAAACACCCAGAAAAGTAAAAATGGATAAAGTTTAACTAGCAAACCTAAGGTTATTTTTTTTCCTTCTGATTCTGTGCCTGAAATTATAAGGTAATTTACAGACTCAGTTTTGGCATTGCCCAAGCAAAACAGAAGATGAGTGGTCAACAATGTGGATGAGTTTAACAACTCTGCTAATACAGATTACCCATATTGTCTACTTAGTGACTTAAAATGGGCTTTAAGAAACCAGCTAAAGTAACATATGTATCCAGCAGATTCTAATAAACAATTAAACTTTTAAAGGTAAATAATTTATTCATGTTTTGACAACTACGTTTTTTCTTGTTTTTACCTTAAATGAAGAAAGTTGGTGGAATGAAGAAAGCTGGTAGACATGTTGGTAGAATGCAAATTCCTAACTGATAAAGCTAGAGAATATTTAGATTCTGAGAAAAAGATTTTAATTGTTTCTATCTTCTATTTTATGGGCAAAAACCCTGCGACAAGATTAGCATGATACCAAGTTCCCCACCCCCATGTTTAATGCACAAACCTATCTATTCAAGACTGCAACTGTAAGCACGTTTTGGTGTGCTCAAAAACTTGTATCCAACCATTGGAGATAAAAGTATTTCTGTGAAGCAGAAATATTAGGAGTTAATGGATTAGGTGTTAAAACTACTTTATAAAGGAAATGAAAGTACAGAAAGCAGGAGAAAGCATGGAAAGAAGAACTAAAGCAATAAAAAAACTGATAGAGCTAGCAACTGGCAGTGGGGTGGGGTAAACAGGAGATAATGAGCTAAAACAGAATGAAATTTCCACATTCCTTTGCAGTCACCTAGAGAGCTTTGACACCAGGTCAATTAGCAGTATGTCAAAGAGGCCAATGGATAAAGGCCCATCTCAACAGCCACGACATTAGGATTAAACTTTATTTTTGTCTAATCCAGCTAACAGGGCTATTGCCCTCTGAACCCACGGTTGTATACGACACTGTAAGAATCATAATAGTAATCATTATTATAATGATTAACTATATTCTCCAAAATTTCCAAAGTGCTTTCTCTGGGAATTTGGCTCAGACAGTTGACATTCTTCCCTTCCCTGTCTGCCACTCTGAAAGAGCTCTCTACATAATGGAATATTTCTTCCTGTTTGTGCTGACATCCCATGCTAAGCATGGCCATGTTGCTGGGTGCATTCCCATTAAATTATAGTCTTCCTTTGTCTACCTTCGGCGAAGTTAAGCCTCCTTTTTGATTGTGGTGACTTACATGAGAAAACTTCACACAGGATATGTGGAAATTACTCCACTGGAAATGTGAAATGGTATTTGCTACTTGGCCAGAAAGTCCAGGTATATTTCACTGATTTACAGACAGCCAATGACTATGCTTAGGTGGGAAACAACTTTTGAAATACAAAAATCCTATAATTGAACTTTCCTTGAGGTGTTATCCTGTTGTTTCACTGTTCAGTGCTCAATGGTAGTTTCATCATATACCATCAACAGCATTGCTATGCAGTTTTGTCACTTCATAAAGCTAAAGAAAAACTCTAGGATTCTTAATAATGGAACTTTGGGGGAAAAAATTAACCTCATTGCTAAAAATACAGCTGATGATACATGGCTTAACTATAACCCTTGAGTTAAACAACTGACAGAACCTATATTTGAAGATACTGGAATTCTTTCTAATACTAGCATTATGACAGAACTCAGTTGCAGTGGAGGCTGCCATACTAGCGATTTTACTGGAGGTTTCAGGAGGTAGTGATTTGAAATAGCTCAATTGTGTTAAAACAAGCCATATCACTGATTCTGCTATTCTGTTTAATACCTGCTTACAAAAGTATTCCATATGAATGCCCCTTATAACTAGAGTGAGAGCTCCTTGTGAGCTAGGGCCACACCTGATTCATCCGTGAATTACCAACACCTAGTACAGTAGCTAACTCATAGTGGGCCCTCAGGCAAGGTACGCTGAATTGAACAGAATTCAGCATAAGGCTGCTCTTGTAATTGTTAAATATAAATAGCTTGGCTTCTTTCTCAAATGCCATAGAGACATTTTCACTACACACTGCTAAGTCCCCTTCTCAAAGCAGCTGCCAAGACCCACATAAGAAAAGCACTGGCAGCTGACCTGCCACATTTCTGGCTGCGTGTATAAAGTGTCCACGATACTTATTGGTTTAAGTCAGGGATTCTTCTACTCTAGGTAGAGACACACATTTGACCACATCAGGGGATCTATCAGGATATGGGGCAGACCCAGTATCTTTTGCCTCTCTTTAAAATGAGGCCAATGTCTTAGCAAGGAATACTGAACAAAGTAGGAAATCACACAGAGTGTCAGACTGTTGGTGACTGAGCATGAAGACTAAAATATTTGGGGGAAAGTAACATACTCTTTCTCCCTTATCTTAGAAGTTGGCCTCCACCTCTTTGATATAGCCAAATAGGGCCTTATATAAACAGATGTGACTTATCAGAATAGCCATGGCTGCCATGTTGCAGTAGGCCTTTATGCATTCATATTGCACTACTTTGCTCTTGCATTTTATCATAAGAAAAAAAAAAGAGGCAGCGCTGCTGAGTGCCCACAACATGTTGCCTCATTTGCAACTCTTGAAATCCTGCAGAGTCTGAAAAACCATTTAGCCTTTCAGACATTGGATGTAAAGAGAGATGTTCATCAGCAGGTGGTTCAACAAATGTTTATTGGTTCAACGAGGGTAGGAATAAATGAATGAATGATTGCATGAATGAAAATGATTATGGAAATTTTCCTGGTTGTTCTAGCACATCAGCATGCCCAGCTATAGCACAGACACTAAAATTCTTCCTACGCCGGACATAACCCATAACAAATTTCATGCTAAACCCCTGGCAACGGTCTATGCTGCTAAGTAAAAAAGGATGCAGTCCCAGAACTCCATACTTTCAACAGAAGTTCAGAATCTGTTCATGTAAAAAAAAAAAATGTTCTAAGCCTTTATCTGTAACTGCTTAGTAGCATCCCACAATTTAATGGTCTATGTAAGAGTCACCTCCAGCCAATGTCTAACTTTTTAAAGAGAGGGCCTAATAAGAAAAAAGATGATATGTTTGAAGGTTTTGTTTTCTGAGATATTTCTATAATCTTTAGACCATGTAGCTGGGTGTGAGCCATTATTTAAAATGAGTTCCATTACCTCAAATAAGAGACATATTTAGGATCACTCCAAAGTATACTCCCAAATAAGGAGGATGGAAGAGCAACTTGGAAATCCTTCCCTGAAAAATTCTCTATTATAAAAAGCCCCAAATCATTTCTTATTGCAACATATTTTATTTGGTTTCATGCAAATTGCCACCTGAGACATTCTGGGTGGTCTGTTGTATCAACCTGTTTTATCCCTGTTCAACTGATATTGAGACATAATCAGGTATTTCAATGCAACTTTTCCATACTAAAACACCAGACTAGAGTATAGCAGTCATACCTAAGCTAACATTACTGCGTTCAGTTCCAGCCCATAAGACATGCAGAAGCAGTGAGTTAAGAGCAATTCTGGCCAACTAACTACACACTGACTGGCCTTGTATATGAAGAATCAATGTACCCTATGACAGTTCTCTTTTTTTTGATTGGAGCTGACACTGACTTGTAACATGAAACTCCTCTTTTACAATTCTAATCACTGAAGGTTTTCTTACTCTAATCATTTCAGATCCCCATGTCTATCTAATATCAACTACTGGATTCTATCAATTCAACAGGCAAAAACAAAATCATGATGTAACAGTTTTGTAGCTAAACTGGTTGGCAAATTTATCAAATAAGTCAGGTAGTTGTAGCTTAGAATATTACCCAAAAATACTGCCTTGGAGGTGCTATAAGATCTAGTTGTGTCAATATGACAGAAACAGTTTTGTTTAACAAAATCAGCTACTGTTGGCAGGAATATGACATATTTAATTAGCCTGTTGGTCAAAATCTGCCAAAAGTTTTATTTTCCATGCTCATCTCCCTATTTCACTGAAAAGACTTTTAAAAAAATGTTTAAAAGATATCATAATAAGGCAGCAGAAAAAATAACTTCTCATTCCCACAGGAAATTTACAATTTAATAGGAAAAATAAAAGCACACTCATAAAACTATTTTGAATTTTTACGAGTGTGTTCCAGAGGCTAAGGATGTAGAAACCACATCCAGGGAATTCTCTTTGGTTCAAATATACTGCTGGACAGACAGGGCTAGAAGCAACACAGAGATTAAGCAGCACTATAATTAAAGGAAGGGGAAAGGTTTGAAAGAGGCAAATTGGTGTTATCAACTGAAAACAATCTGCAAACAGCCCACAGGGAAATTTCTAAGTTTAAAGCGAAAATGTTGGTGTGGAAATTCCTGGTGTGAAAATTCTAGGCTAAATACAAAATAAAATAATTTTTTCCTTTTAAAATTCCATATGGAGCATAGGAGATACTCCATATGGATTGCTGAAGGTCACATAGAACACTATTAAGGAATCTACTTACCACCTGCATTGGATAACGAAGTTTTTACTATACTTTTTATGCAGAAGAGGAAATTAAGTGATGAACCTGTAAGGAGGGGTTCAACATGCTGTAACTAATGTAATTTTCTAAATCAGGTTTTTAGCTCATGGCAGATATTGAGGCCCCTTCCAAAAATCAGGTTATAAGATAAACTTAGTTCTTACCCTGGCACTTCTTCTTCTTACATTCTTTAATACTATCAGAAGAATTTCAGGGAAAAGGCTGATAAATATTAGAAGAATTATAGCCAACCATGTGGATACAGAAGACAGCATTTGGGCAAATACAAAATACATTCTCTGTTGCTTGAGAAAAGGCCTGAAGTGGAAAGAAAATACATGATGGAAAAACAAATCAATTCCTGTCATATGAAATGGATGTTTAATTAAAATGTCTTTTGTATTTAAAAAGAATCTTCCTTACTTACATTAATAAAAATAATTTTCTCTAGAATATCCCAAAAGTAATAAACAAATTTCATTTACCAAATGTTTGGGAAAAAAAGAATGATAATCAAAGGAGAAAAAAGACAATAAAATGCATTTGACTTGAAAACAATCAGGCAATCAATTCTAAAGCTGCCAACTGGCAACTATTTACATGCATTAGAAAATGCTGGTGCTTCAAAGACATTCAAGAGAAATGGTTCATTTTTATCCTAACAAGCATTTTATTTCCTCAGCTGTTTTATTAAGATGGGGATGGATTTGTGTTCTGTATTCAGAAATTCAAAAGACATTTTTATAACTCTCCCCCGATAAAAACACTATGTAAATATAAAAAGGACAGTAGAAGCTTATCATGTCTCTCAAATGGAAGGAATCTACCATTGTCATCCACAAAATATATTAACAGTATGTGCCAAACAGGCTGACACAGAGCAGAATACTTCTAATTGGACATTAAGCCTTAGAATCCAGAAATCCAGCGGGAACCCCCATTCTGGAGTCAGATTTCATTCCGAGTCATCCACTTCATTGTTAAGTGGCCACTGAGAAGCATAGCCTGTTTCCCTTCCCTTCTGTCTGAGCTGAACCACAGAGAGCCTCAGTAGGTGAAGCTATTGTTGTTTGAAGGTGAGGGGGAAGAACTGGTTGCTTAAGGACAGGATGCACATCAGACTGCCCTAGGATTAAGAGCTCCAGGTAGATAACTATGGTTCCTGTTTATTAGAAGACACATCATGCCTCCTGAAGATAATTTGGTTTCTCATTTAAAAATTAATGTCCAGGCACCCTTATGTAACATGATAAAACTGAATTTGTGGCTCTACTTTTATGAAAACTAGATTGTGGAATAAAAGTGAGAACAGGGAGGTGGAAAAATTTATGAGGCCTAGGCTACACAGGCTTTCTGGGAAACGTCTGCCACACGGAAAAGACTTCTGCAGAACTCTACCTCACTCGAATTCTGAAGAACACCTTGAATAATGTTCTAGGCAGTTAACTGAGCCACAACAGGGGCCCAGATGACAAATGACAGCTAGTCACAGGGTGTTCCTTTGCATCATACATTCTGACTAATGTCTCCAGTTTTCTGTTTTTTTTTTTAAACCTCCATGTCATCTATGGAGTTTTGTAGTAGGGCAGTAAAAAATAAACACTATTATTTCTGGATGTGGTTTGGGGCTCGGAAGTCATCATTCTCACTACCCAACCCCAAAGACAGGTGTGACTCAATGCCTCAGGGTAGAACATGTCCAGAGACATTAGTTGTGATCACATTCAGCTGAAGTTTCACATTGTTTCTAGTCACATTTTACTGGTTGCTTTATAAGTTTATATTCATGTAGTGGCTCAACTCCACTTAATGATAATACTTCAGGCAATAAAATACAAAATAGATTAACATTTCATTTTTGGTATCACTAATGAATAGAAACAGGTGTGACAATATCTTAATCATTTACTGGATTTATTTTCATCAATAAGGAATAGTCTGGAAAGGGTTGAAAATGAGTTTGCTAGAAACATTTTATTCTTGTAGAAATTTTGCATAATTAGTTCAGATGCTGATTACATAGATTCATAGACAGAATTACGGTACTCTGGGCAGAACTACAATTGTATATGGTATGTTCTTAATCAACTTTGATTTATTTGTATATTATTAAAGAAAATAGAGACTTCCTTCAGCTTCATTGCTCTCAATTACCTATAGAGGTACCAAAAATATGCTGTAATTATACTTTTTAAAGCTGGTACTTCCTTAAATGATTAGGTTTCTTATATTTTTATTTCTTAAAGTTTTATTTTTAAAAAGCTTTTCAAAATAGAGTTTCTTCTAATTAAGACTCAAGGGACATAAACATAGGACTCACATCTCTGTGATAAAATAGAATCATTTTGTATGTAAGATTTTGCTCAAAGCAATGAAAACATGTATTTCTGAAATCTTACCCTATGGCTTGCTCTAGCCATGATCTCTGCTGCTGGCATCCTTGTCAGGGGAAGCCACTGACTAAAAAAAACAACTCTGACATTTAAAACCAAAATATATGTTTTTGGGAGTAAAGAACGGAGATGCAAATATATAACTCTCCCAATCACAGCTTATGTGTCCCTCACTGGACTCTACTCTCCTTGAGTACAGTCCAGTCATCTCTCTATCCCATAGAGTCTCAAGCACAAAACTGATTCTGAACAAACATCTATTGAGCCAAGATGAACTAAATGAACTTTAAGGACAAGTTGCAGAGTCTGCCTTTCTACATCTTCCCACCTCCACCAAAACAGTGAGATGGTGATTTCAAAATACAACCCTCTGAATATTAAGTAGTATATATCCTATACCTTGAGCACACCTGTAGTAACATGAATCATGGTTATATACTATAAAGAGAAAATAAGGGTCCAAATGGACAATAATGTATCTGTTGGCCAACATATCAGGTAGAAACTTCACAGGATGAGTATTTCCTCTGAAAATCACATGAGAGGTTGTGCTGAAAACTACAGTTTCACTAAAGAGATGTTTACATACCTTCAAATAGAAAGAGTTGGACAGGGCTACCAAAGGGAGGTCTTCTGAGTGATTTGTGCAGTCTATATACTTGTATTTAAAATCTTACCCAAAATTAGTAGCACTACCAGCTAACAAGTAACCTTCAGGCCATTAATATTAAAGATGTGCCATCTTATACAATTAAAATTTTAAAAGTATAATGAATGCTTACATATATAGTGTACATACACGTGTGTCTACTTTGTTATTTACAGACTGCTCACATATGTACAATTGCTTACCAAATAATTCCTCCCCAGAAGAATGAGAAAAATACATAGAAGGCTAAAGAACCCCAAATCACAAAGTGATTTATCCACGTCCAGAATCGGGTATCCAAAGCAAGCTGAAAAGATAACAACACGAAAGGTTTCATGATGGTTACAAATTGCACCAGGCAATATGCTATAGTATCTAATAACTAGTACACAATGATACCTATGGAAGGATCTAGCTTGTGCCAGAGATCCAGAGGAGAGTGGAACTAAAACAGAATCCAGGTTTTTCAAAGAACAAAAGTGAGAAACCTAAGCTCTGCCCTAAGGCCTCTAAACTCTGGAGTACAGGCTGGAGGTGTGATCAGGCTGAGTAGCTGGTAGGTGTAGGGCTGCAGATATCTCAGTACTGGGGAATGGGCAAGGAGTGAAGTAACGGTAATATCTAGGAGGCCCAAGCCCCAGGTCCTCAGGCAATGGCTGCCAGGAAGATGATGGCAAAAGGAGACTTAGCTGGTGGAGGCAGATACGCTGAAAAGAAGGAGAGGGAAGGGGTAGCTAGGAAGGGTAGACAAACTACAAAACTTTCAAAGGTGCCGTGAAAGCTCAAATATAACAGATGGGAGTCACTAAATGCAAAGGCTCTATACCCCAACATCATGTAGCAATGAATCATGAGTTTGACTATGTAGTGTATCTTTCCAATTGAAAAACCTGTATCTATTCCATTAAATTAATAAAATATTCAGTTAGATTTTAATCTCTTCATGTTTCTGCCAGGACCAATCACGTTTTCAGATTGTGGCATCTGGGGTTTTCAACAAGTATGGTCTATTTCGCTTGCTTAAAACTTCTGGGTCACATGAGCTAATATCCAGAGCTGTTAATTTTTATAGAGGAGATGATGTCTCAGTTTTGTTACTTGCTGTGACACCATGGTCATCAGCTCTCAGTTATAGTTTCTCATTTATAAACAGGATGTTGATAACATTATTAATGTAGCTCAATCTTGAACTGCTACTCTTCTAGTTGTTAGGGAAAATACTAATATGAATCCAAAGATAATACTAATATTAATCCCAAGAGGAGGGAGTGGAAGTCTTTGAGATACACTTGAGAAACACTGTGAAGGCCATTTGGAAGCCCTGTGGCTATATGCAAGGCCAGGGGAAAAAAGGAGCGGGGAGGCATCCATTTCAAATTGTGATACTGTGAGACATAATAAAAACCGAAAAGTAGCATTTATTGAAATAAGCACCACCCTAAGTGCTTTATTCACTAATTGAGTCCTCAAAAAACCCTAAGGGTAGGTTCTACTTTTATCTCGACTTTATAGAAGAGGAAAGTGAGGCACAGAGAGGTAAAGTCACTTGCCCAAGGACACACAGCTAGTAAGTGGCTATACTAAGATGAATTGTAATGTCCTTTTAAGGTCCTAACATGTTACTGAAATAGATGAATAAAGCAAACATATGTTAGCTCTATCCGGTATGAGAAATAAACCATGAACAGAAATTTAGAGAGAAATTTGAGAGAGATCCTTTGACAATTATACTTCTGAATTCTGCTTCTAACCCCTGGACATGCTGGAATTCATTTAAACGTATTTACTCGTGGACCCCATGTGTGGTGTTGATTATTGGAATGATAAAAATAATTTGAATTATGCTTTCAACTATAAGAGATTTCCAAATCATGGGCCTCAAGGGTAGCATTCAGTGAGGCTTCACAGCATTATCACATGGCTACATGTCAATGCCAATGATTTTGCCAAAATTACCTTCCTGCATTATATTCTTAGGCACTTTATCACTAACATGGGTAAATTTTAGTGATGAATACATTTTATATTTTTATATTTATATAGATATATTATTTGTATATTTATTTTTAAATTAAATACATATACCTATATAAATAGAGACACTGTCTCACGATGTTGCCCAGGCTGGTCTTGAACTCCTGGGCTCAAGCGATCTGCCTGTCTTGGTCTCCCAAAGTGCTGGGATTATAGGCGTAAGCTACCAACCTGGTCATCAGTAATGAATACATTTTATAAGATTTCACTACTACCAAGCCCTTTTTCACATATTATCTTGCTCACATATACTTATTTGAGGCCTGGGGTTCTTGAACAGATGTATAATTTTTAGAAGATTCAAGTACTTAACATAATTACACACACACACACACACACAAACACACATACACACACACACACTCTCTCTCTCTCTCTCCCTCTCTCGCTCTCACCCACAGCCTGTTTATATGCCACTTATCATAACGCCTTAAAAATAGCAATAAAGAAGAAACAGATTTTCAACATAAGTATGGTGTTTGAATTTTTTTTAAGTAAAACAAAATAAAGAGGATCACGATATACTGGGAAAAAACTGATCAAAAATAGTATACAAATACCCAAATCCCTAGCATCGTACACATTTTAGTAAGTATTAAGGCAAATACTTGAATAACAACCCATAACAAAAAATAAAGGAGACCAAAAAATGGTATATTAGGATAAGACAAGAAAGTACTACAAAAACAGCATTAAAAAATATATGAATAAGTAAAAATCTAACCTTCAGGGTTACAGTGAATACTAAGACTGTAAAAACAATGGTTCCAAAAGTCCAGTTTCCGTATACCTGAAAAACATTTAATAATTACATGTATCATGTATACACAAGTATTATCTTAGTATTTTTTCATTTAAAAAAAAAAGCCAAGTTTAATCCTGTGTATAAGTGCCAAATATTTTTGTATGAATTGTTTAGGGAACAGCTAGTCAGTAAGATCAGGCCACAATGCCAGATTTTCCTGGGATCCAATTTTCACAAACAGGTACACTACACCTGTGGTTGGTAGGGTTTATTTCTATTACTCCATGCAGCATTGAACAGGGAACTCACTGGTGTGATAAAGGCCAAAGAAAGCAACTACTCTAATAGCAGCAGTGTTCATCAAAACAAGTCATTTGGATGATTCATGTCTCTAAAGAATCTGATATGGGATTTTCCTATAATATAGAATTAAACCTCTCAAATGAGCAATAATTTGTAGACAAATGGATTTACATTTTTTAAATGAGTCTAATTTTTCTGGTTGTAAATACAAGAGCTATCAGCATGTGCACATCAAAAAAAAAAAAAAAAAAAAAAAGCAGATACCATGTATAAATCCAAATGATGGCAATGAATGGCACATATGCTTACCAAATGCTGTCAAGATCTGAATGCGTAACATTAAAACAGAAAATGAGATGTAAAAGGCTTTTTCAAAAAAGTAAAAACAAAAATTAAGGTTAATAGAAGCAAAAAAAAAGGATTCACTCAAATCATACACGAGTGTTATGTTTTCTTGCTAGTAGTAATTCACACACTTACTGTAATTTCAGCAAACATTTAGAGGGAAGGTGACATATAGAGTAAAACCTTATTAATTTGAACTTTATGAACTCAAAATGGGTAATGAATTAAACAGACACTTAACTGATGCTCTCACGCACCACCTGGAAAGTTGGCTGAGCAAATGAATCACACTGACTATAGGAGAGTATCTGCCTACTTTGGAGCAAACTCCTTTTAAGCAGTAGCCAGTTATATAAAATCTATCTGCCAAATAAAACTAAAATAAAAAGTGAAAGTCACACAATCAGTTATAAACCTGAAGAGGCCAGGAAATCATAAAATCAAATCCATTCTTCTTACTGATGGGCAAAGCTGACCTGGGAAACTGATGTGATTTTCCCAAGTACGCACAGGATTTATGAGGACACTCTCTTTGGCAAGTTCTACATGTGACTACTTTAAAGTAGATCTGTGTTTCCCCAGCAAGTACTTTGTGATTAATAATTTTCATGGATTCATACTAAACTGATTTTTGTTAGTCCAAATTAGAGAGCTTTTGACTGTAGTGCCTAATTTTAAAGTACCGTTCAAATTCACTGAACCTATTACTTCTGTAACAGGTGTTACCAGTTTCCAGACATAGTGTCCTCAGTAAATCCTTTTTGAACCTTAGCTTTCCTTCACATTATGATTACAAAGAATGAATGACCATAAAAGGAGAATCTCAGAAATAGCAAAGGAGAACTTAGTGAAAGCAGTATGCAAGGTAGTGTTTTTGTTTTCCTATGTGTGGCTGCAGGAAGAAGGCCTCACCTGTCCCCCTCATCAGTAATTTTCTCCTAGAGTACAGCCAGGGCAAAATTATCCCAGTGCAACTGCTGAATGAGATAGTCATGTTCTAGGAAGACACTGGCAGGAGCAGAGTAGCCTTTCTGGAGAATACTGTGCTTCCACTGGGAAGAGGAGGGAGAGAAGACAATTCCTCTCTTCACCTACTGGGCAAACACTCCAAAGATATGGCAGCTACCCCCTTCAGCTCCAAGCATAGAAGGCCACTATAAGTAAGAAATGAATGCAGCCGGGCTTTACTTTAAAATGGGAAAAACCTTTCTCACATCAAAGAGCGGAAGTCTGAAGTCCCAAGAACTCTGTTCATCTAGTAAAAATTGCAGCCAAGTTAAGGTTCCAGAAAGTTTGCACATAAGCTCTCTAGTTAGCCATGCACACAGAAAGCGATTGCTTATTTCACTTCTATTGTTCTAAAGAAGCTGTGAGAACTAACTACTGTATCTTCAGAAAAAGTTTGTAGAATGATTACAGCTAGAGTATGTATATGACAGATCCAGTGCCTATGGGAAAAAGATAAGCCATGCTTATAATACCAAAAGATGTAATGACAGGTTCTTTTTACCTTTCCATTTTCTTCTAGGGATGCAGTCTGAAAAAGAAAGTAAGTCCCAAAGAAGAACACTGTCCCTTCAAAGGCAGCCAGAAATGTCCAATATAAGAAGGGGCCCAACTGTAGCATGGCATTGCCAGAAATTTTCCTATTGAGAAATGGGGAGAAAAAAACATTAGTGAAACTTTTCATTTAAACATGCAGTGAAATGTCAAAGGTGGGCATGGAGTTTGACCCTGTTATAATGAAGGGGGCTACCCTTAATGGCCTGACAGATTTTTGGTAAAGGGTCAGACTGAGCCAAAGGCTGACCTTCACGCAATCATCTCCTGACTCAGCCACTGGAGTAAACTCTCTAAACTCTTCTAAATTTTTGGCCACTGACAACAATAACATCAACAATAATTTGCTTCCATTTAATGGTACTTATATGCCAGGAACTGGGTTCAGAGTTTTATAGACATTTATTTTCACCCACATAAAAACATGAGATAGGTATTACTACCACTCGTATTTGCTAATAATAAGGAGCCTCAGAAAGGTGTAACACAATGGTGCTCAAACTTTGATGCACTTTGGAATCCCCTGAGGATCGTTAAAAACTAATGCCTGGTTGCCATCTTCATTCTGATTTAATTGGCATAAAGTATAACCTGGAGGTCAGGATATTTTTAAAGCCCCCCAGCTGACTTCAATGTGCAGTATAGTCTGGGAACCACTAGTGTAGCAGCCGTGCCAAAGTTCACTTGGTAAGAGACTGAGTTAATATACAATCCTGGATTGACCTGACTTCAGAGCATATGCTCTCAACCAAGCTACCAAGCTTTCCAAGAACAATTAAGATATTTATTTTAATCAAGATTTATTCCTGGAAATTTAACCTTTTTTTTTTTTTTAGGTCTTACGGTGCCCTTTATATTTTTCCATCAAGTCAAATAACATGTCTGGAGTTGTATAATGATACTTTGATAAATGGGAGGTGGATAGATTAAGTTTAAATCTGTCAAAAATAGTACAACCTTCTCAGCACAAGTCAGAATGCTAAATAAGGCTACCAATTCTAATGGAGCAGAGCTGCAGAAAAAGACGGGTTGGTGCATGTGTTTCTTTTGGATTCTATTTCAAATTGCTCTTAACATTTAATAAATGATATCTAATTACTCAAATAACATACTTGTCGCTAATACTACCAAGAATGTCACTGGGCTGTATGGAGTAAGAAACACCTTTGTAATGTAAATGCAACTGATCCTTGTTCAGTTGGTATTGAGTACCATGGGGTTTCGTGCACATAGCAATTATGCAACTTTTACCTACTAGGATTTCCAGGTGCATGCAGCGATCTGAAACTCAGCGTATGCTCTCTGTCCTAGAAAAATGGCAGAATGAGATAGCTACTTCCCAGAAACAAGCTCTCCCCATAGCCAGTAAGTCATGTTTCCAAGGCAACTAGGAACAACAGGTAAGGCACCTCTGTAAAGATCCTTGCAGGCAGTGCCCAACAACTGCCAGCCAATGTGGCTTTTGACAGTCACTGACTTGGGCTGGAGAAGAAAGGGCAAAAGCAGGAAGTGGTTCCTGTCTTTACAGACCACTGATGGGAAGTACATCTCATTCAGTGTGGGAAAATAGCAGGAGCAGCATGATACGTTGAATTATAGGTCAGGTTTTCTAGCTGCATTCGAATAAAGAAGCTGTCAAAAACTCAGAATGGGGCAATTAACGTGAAGGAGAGCATGAGAGAGAATCAAGATCTGGGGAGAGGCTGTGAGCAGCACAGGCCTGAGCACCTCCATATTATGGTGGGCAGCAGGTACACCAGAACGCTTTCTTTTGCCTTTTAAAGCTGTGGAAGAAACAAATTACACCTGTTCCCTCTATAGAAAAACTACAGTTTACTTTTTAAATGTCTCTTAAAAATATAAAAACATCCAATTATGTCGTTTCACATCCAAGTGTTTGGTAATACCCAAGTCACTAAATCACCAAAGGTAAAATCTATAATACACTATACAATGCCACCGCTAATATTAACTGGCATACTGTACAGAAAGCCATATAGGAAGACCAGGGCTTCGTGTTCACAAAGGAACAGTCAGAGTAAATAAACTACCTATACTCTGGTGACAGGTCAAGAGCAGTGTCTTGTCAGAGCAGGCATTCATGGCTTGCAAGTATGAGGTCAAAAAGGAAAGCTGCACTTTGGGCTCAGCAAAAGGTATGCCACGGTCTTTATTTTTGCATCGGATGTGGCAAGTCTATACAAAATTCAATAAATCATGACCTACACCTACAGCACAGTCACTAAAACCTTATGGAAACCCTTACGATATTTTGTACTCAACAGGTTTTTGCAGATTATTGACATTCTTAATTTATACAAGTGCTCAGCAGAGCCCTGAAGGCTGGAGGAGGGTGTTAGAATAGTAAGATTAATAGCTATCATTGCTTGAAAACTTGTCAGGCACTATTTTTTTAAGTTCTTTAATACATAGTGGCTCATTTATTCCTCACAAAACCATTGTGATTAGGTGCTACTGTTGCCCATATATTACTGAAGATGAAATTGAGGCACATTGCAGTAACCTGCATAAGGTCACACGGTAAGTGGCAGAGGCTTTCAGCCCAGATGTTAGTCTGAGCTCTTGGTGGGACTGAATGGGGGGAATTCAGCTTACTACTCCTCAAACCCCACTTCAATCAGAGCAACTGCACTATTGGGCTTCTCTTTAGAAGTTGTCTGGAAACAACTACAGTTAAAACAATGTTTTAAAACCACTGGCCTGCTAGAAAAAGCACTGGAAAGAGGGCTGAATTCTGATCTTCATTTTGCATCTGGTTGTACTCTGTGTCCTTAGGTAAGTCATTTCTGGGCCCTGGTTCCTTATTTTCATAAAGAGCATAGTAGGAGCTGATGCTTGTAAGATTTCTACCAAAGTTCTAATGATTCTCCTCTAGATCTAATTATGCATTTACAACAAATACAGGATCAGCAGAATATGTAAACACCATGAGGATACAATCAGCAAACTCTAGACTGGGAGAAATTTTACAACATAAATAATCTGGTTTTCTCCACAAATAAATTGCAAGGTTAACCTACACATTAAAAGAGACTCCGAAAGTATATAAACCAATTGCAATGTGCGGACCTTCTTTAGATCTTGATTCAAATAAGCATGCTATGAAAAAAATGAGTCAATTGGAGAAATGTGAACTTGACTATTTGCTATTAAGGACTTAAGTGATAGGGTATTATTATTTTTAAAAATCCTTATCTTTAAGAGATGCATACTGAAATAACTGTTTTTGAGATGTGCTTCAAAATAAGCCTGTGATAGAGTAGACGGGGTTATCAGTGGAATAGGAATGTCAAGGAATTGAGAGTTGTTGAAGCTAAGTGGTTAGGACAAGCTGAGTGGTTCAACAACTATTTACATTCATTCATTATATAAATAGCATTCTCTCTACTTTTATGTATGTCTGAAATTTTCTTTAATAAAGACCTTTAAAATGATAAATTTTACAACTGTGTAATTCTTAACAATTGCTAAATGTAAATTTTATGAGTCATGTCGGTTAAAAAAAAAATCCCTTAAATTTGTGTATCTTCATTTCATACAAATAAACTATCCAAACCTCTCTAATGCACTTGCTACCTACTATTTAGCAATGCTTACAATCTGCTGTAAATTAATATCTTTATCCTTAGCTGTAGGCTACAATTCCAAAAATCCAATTAAATCATAAGTTAAACAACTGGAGCTAGTGCCAAGTCCCCCATCCACAGAGAAAAGCATCCATTTTCAACTGACACAAAATGAATACAATGGCTTATGAGTCCATTATTTTCTTCAACAAAACAGTTTTAGAATGGGGCTAATAAAGGAGGGGTGTGGGGCAGCTAATGCTATAGGCACAGTTTACATGAGAAAGGGTAATATAACTTCATCGGTTCAATCTACAACAAGTAGGAATCAATATTGTAAACTACGGAAGATCTTTGTGTATGCTTTTTCTTTTCTTTGCAGTTGAAATATCATGTCTTCCCATGAGACACCAGAACACTATAACAATGTAGGTTTAAGTTTTAGGAATTAGTGACTCTGAACTAAATGTTTCACATATATTCAAGTACAGAACCCACACCTAGGAAATATGTCATTTTCCTGTTGAGCAGTCTGCTTTCAATAGCTAAAAATTCCAAAGAGAACCACATAATCATACCACAAACCAAGTGCATTGTTCTGCATTCTTCCCATCTACAGGTAAAATGAAAACCACAACATTGAAAGTCTTAGGGGGTTTTAACTATATATTTAACTTACATATACAATCGGGGATCTGAGGTCAGAGTGTCAATGTTGATGTGCTGTTCCAGTAGACTATAGGCCAGGATGGGCAAGGATGTGAAGCAGATATTGTACATTGTAAGGTAAGCAGCATCATACAGTGGCTAAAATGAAAAACAACAGAGGAAAGAAAGAAATTTCATGTAACAATCATCTACAAGATGATATTTATGTATGAGGAAAACTTACTAGCTAAAATAAGAAACTTTTTTACATGCTTTTGGTAGTGGCAAAGGAAACTGTAAACAAGGTCACTGCCTAGTAACTATAAAAAAGAAACTAACATATTGTGATGTGTCACATTAATATACCTCCCCTTTAACAGAATCTTATTCAGAATGTTTACATGCTATAAGTTGCATTTCTAATAGACATTAATAACTTTTCAAGGTTGCTTAATAGCTAAAACTAGCTATTCAGGAGTTACTTCAGCAAACACCATTAAGTGTAAGTGAGGAATTCTTAGAGAAACTAAATATAGGCAGCAATCAGCCTGTGTCACAAATGTTTTGGTTAATATTTTACATATTTTTGGTTAGTATTTTCAAGTCCAAATTGTGTAAGTCTTTTCTAACATCCTCTTCCTGAGAAGCCCCACAGTTTCCCATGGCGTGTGTTCTTCCTTCCTGAACTGAGTAATAAACCTAATTTGATCAACTACAAGTGTATTCCTGGTGGTCTTTGACTGGACAACTTGGACAATCTTGAGCTCCTGTAACAGAACTTGGCATACAAAAAACAATCAATAAATACTAGATGAATAAATGAATGAGTACAGATTGGAAGCTGTAACATTTGAAAAGGCCTGCTCTGATATTATAAATCCTCCTTTATTGAAAAAAATTTAAAAAATTCTATGAACCTCATTCTGATGAAAGTATTTACATCAGTATTTATCTACACAGTGCTAAAGATTGTCATACAAACATTTTCTGTGGCCTGAATAATTCCCCATACTCATATGTATTTTTCACATGTATAAATGTCCCTTAATAAAATGCATTTAACTATGACAAAAATTAACAAAATAATGTATTTTCAATCAATGGCTACTAAAGATAATTACTATCATAATGAAGACTGACTCCAAAAGGCTGGGAATTACTTGAATGGTGCATTAGTTAGTTTACTAGTTGACTTCAGAACATTTACTGAGTGCCTACTAAATGACAAGTACTAGGGACAGAGATGATTCATCCCCTGTCCACCAGAGAGTTCAAACTCTAGATGGAGAGGCAGAATTGGGGAAACCCCGAGGAGGGGACTACAACTCTAGCTGGCAGGAGAGACAAAGCAAATGATAATGGATGCAACATTCTCCATGAAGTTAAAAGACACTTCCAACATACTTTCTATAAACAAAGATTTAAGCTCAACAAAGATATTCCACTGAATTTAAAAGTACAAAAAAAGGTGTTGCATTCCTTTTTGTTTTCAAAGGAGAGGACTAGTCCGTGGCACATAACACCATACTTTCTTTGGAAACTACTCATTTTCACTAACAAGTAAATTTTTAAAAGTACAACTCAGATTGACTGGTGTATAATTCAGTCTTGAATTTCATTCAAACAAAAGAAGTATCAATCTACTTTTGTTTCACTATGATACTTTAAAATCACATGACCAATAATTGTAATTCTTAGGTACATAATTAGAAGAGACAGAATATTCCCAAAACAAACAGATATAGTTGATAATACTGTTTTTTTTTTTTTATGAAACCTGTTACAATGTTTTCTTTTCATTAAACAAAAGACATTTAGTATCCTAGTTTTGCTAAAGAAAGGGAAGCTTTTTGTGTAAAGAATCTGAACCCTGGTCCATTTCTACATTCTTCATAGTCTTCCTTGCAAGTCCCAGAGAATGCCTAATGTGCTTCTGGACTGAAAAAGACAGACTACTCATAGGCACTCCAAAGATATTTGCAATAAAGGTTGCTACATTCAGCATTAGCACAAAACCAAAATCAAAAATAAAGATTATGCACATCACATTACCTCCTGAGCTCTCCTGGTACACTTTTACCTTCCTTTTACCTGGTATACTTTTCCTTTAAGATGTCCACGTTATTCCTTCCCTTACCTCCAGGTCTCTGCCCAAATGTCATCTCATCAGAGAGACCTTTTCAGATGTCTATAACAGCAGCTCTCTCTCTCCCAGTCACACTCTATCCCTTTATTATGCTTTCTTTTTTCCACCATAGCATATAGCAGTACCCAACATAATATCCTTGATGAAGATAGATGCAAAAACACTTAACAAAATACTAGCAAACTGAATCCAGCAGCACATCACAAAGCTAATCCACCATGATCAAGCAGGCTTTATCACTAGAATGCAAGGTTGGTTCAATATATGCCAATCAATAAATGTGATTTATCACATAAACAGAACTAAAAACAAAAGCCACATGATCATCTCAATAGATGCAGAAAAGGTTTTCAATAAAATCCATCATGTTAAAAAACTCTCAACAAACTAGGCATTGAAGGAACATTCTTCAAAATAATAAGAGCCATCTAAGAAAAACCCATAGCCGACATCACACTTAACAAGCAAAAGCTGGAAGCATTCCCTCAAAAACTAGAAGAAAAGGATGCCCTCTCTCACCACTCCTATTTAACATAGTACTGGAAGTCCTAGCCAAAGCAATTGGGCAAGAGAAATAAATAAAAGGCATCCAAATAGGAAGACAGGAAGTCAAACTATCCCTGTTTGCAGACAATATGATTCTATATCTAGAAAACCTCACAGCCTTGGCCCAAAAGCTTGACCTGTTAACTTCAGCAAAGTTTCAGGATACGAAATTAATGTACAAAAATCAGTAGCAATCCTATATACCAACAACATCCAAGCTGAGAGCCAAATCAGTAACATAATCCCATTCACAATAGCCACAAAAATAATGAAATGCCTAGAAATACAGCTAACCAGCGAGGTGAAAGATCTTTGAAATGAAAATTGCAAAACACTGCTCAAAGAAATCAGAGATGATACAAACAAATGGAAAAATATTCCATGCTCTTGGATAGGAAGAATCAATATTGTTAAAATGGCCATACTGCCCAAAGCAATTTACAAGTTCAATGCTATTCCTATCAAACTAGTAATTATATTCTTCACAGAATTAGAAATAAATATTTTAATATTCATATGGCACTGAAAAAGAGCCCGAATAGCCAAGGCAATCCTAAGCAAAAGGAACAAAGCTGGAGGCATTACATTACCTGACTTCAAACTATACTACAGGCTACAGTAACCAAAACAACATGGTACGGTACAAAAACAGACATATATAAAACAATGGAACAGAACAGAGAGCCCAGAAATAAGGCCACATATCTACAACCATGTGATCTTCAACACAGCTGACACAAACAAGCAATGGGGAAAAGAATCCCTATTCAATAAATGGCACGGGATAACTTGCTAGCCACATGCAGAAGATTGAAACTGAACCCGTTTCTTATGCCATATACAAAAATCAACTCAAGATGGATTAAAGACTTAAATGTAAAACCTAAAGCTATAACCACCCTGGAAGATAACCTAGGATATATCAGTCTGGACATAGGAGCTGGCAAAGATTTCATCACAAAGATGCTGAAGGCAATAGCAACAAAAACAAAAACTGACAAATGTTACCTAATTAAATAAAGAATTTCTGCATACAAGAAGATGACTATCAACAGAGTAAACTGACAACCTACAAAACGGGAGAAAATATCTGCAAATGATGAATGTGACAAATGTCTAATACCCAACATCTATAAGGAACTTACATAAATTTGTAAGCAAAAATCAAATCACCCCATTAAAAAGTGGGCAAAGGACACGAACACTTTTCAAATGAAAACAAACACGCAGCCAACAAGCATATGAAAAAACGCTCAACATCACTAATCATTAGAGAAATGCAAATCAAAACAAAAACAAGATATCATCTCATACCAGTCAGAATGGCTATTACTAAAAAGTCAAAAAAGAAAAAAAACCAGATGCTGGCAAGGTTGCAGAAAAAAGGGAACACTTGTAGAATGCTGGTGAGAATGTAAATTAGCCATTGTGGAAAGCAGTGTGATGATTCCTCAAAGACCTTAAAACAGAATTACCATTCAACCCAGCAATCCCATTACTGGGTATATACCCAAAGGAATATAAATTATTCCACCATAAAGACACACACACACGTTTACTGCAGCACTCTTCATAATACCAAAGACATGTAATCAACCTAAATTCCCATCAATGGTAGACTGGAAAAAGAAAATGTGGTACATATACACCGTGAAATACTACGCAAACATAAAAAAGAATAAGATCACGTCATTTGCAGCAACACGGATGGAGCTGGAAGCCATCATCCTAAGCATACTAATGCAGAAAGAGAAAACCAAATACAGCATGTTCTCACTTGTAAGTGGGAGCTAAACAATGAGAACATATGGACACAAAGAAGGGAAAAAGACACTGGAGTCTACTTCAGGGTGGAGAGTGAGAGGAGGGAGAGGATCAAAAAGCTACCTACCAGGTACTATACTTTTTACCTGGGTGACAAAATAAACTGAACACCAAACTCCTGTGGCATGAGTTTGCCAATATAAACCTGCACATGCACTCCTGAACCTAAAAGTTTAAAAAAAAAAAAAATGCTGCCAAAGAATTAGAAGAAAATCACTTCCTACCAGGAGGAACCAAGAAGAATACATAAGTGTATTCATAAGTGTACTTTGTATTCACAGAAGCGTATGTAAAGCTTGCCTTTGAAATTTAGAAACTTAACACCTATGGCAATGTGGTAGCTCAGTTTGGAAAAATCATTGAACTTCTCATAGATTAATTATAAAATTTCTGAGTCACTGAGTATTATAAGCTCCTGTATTTTGCTATACCTCCCATTAGAAGCAATGTCAAATCCATTACAGTTTTTAAAACAAAGATGCCTCGCTATCCTACCACTTATGTATCAAGTTAATATATAACATATTCCTTATGTAATACATGTTCAGAAAACAACAGAAGGCAAAACATCTATAGCTGCTTTACGTAATCCAAGGCTTTCTCTAGGAATCACAGGTTCTTGGATAGCTTAAAGATTAATGTTTTTCTATAAAACTAACCTGAGAGCCTGCAAAGTTGGGAGATTTCATCTGATAAAATATTAAACTATAACATTTTAGAATTATGAAACATTTTATACATTGATAAAAAGAAAAAATTCAAAATACTCTTTTTAATGTTATCACATCTCCAACAGGATGTACCAAAAGCATTTCAAAATGAAGATAACAATAAGAAAGCTAGTAAAGCAAAGACATACACATTTGCTATCGTCAAAACCAAGAGATCCTTTTACTTTGTATATACATCTCTAATCTCTATAAATCTAATATATAAGGGTAATTTATTAACAGCAAATATAAACCACATTATAACGAAAACTTGGGAAACAAACCTGTTGCGAGAATCCACAGAAGAACTGGTACAAAAACTGTGGCAAAATGAAACAAAGATTCTGAAAAAAAAAATGAAGACAAGGATTAACATTTTCACTTAATCAACTTGCTAAACTAAAATGGGAAACTATATTCCAAATAGTTTATAATTATTCCTAAATCCTTCTAATGCCAGAATGCAATAAACCTCTATTCCACAGACATAAGGAAACAACTAAAAAAATGATTAATTCATATTAAGGCCAACTTTTGCCCTATCAAGGCAGAAGAGGATCTTATTTACTTAATGAGAATCTGTTGCTATCCTTCTTCCAGGAAATAAATGAGCTCATCCAATATGAACACCTAATGACACTGTATCTTTAACACCAATTAGATTTGCAAACCATATAGTAGACTGACAATGCTGCAAGTGTACATTTAAAGTCAATTAATGCCAACAAATAGTTGGGAAATTATTATAGATTATGTTGACACTAACAGTATCAACTAATGCTTTAATGCCTTTATTACTATCTCATCAAACAATCAACATATCATTATTGAGCATCTACTACACACAAAGATGGCACACAGATGATACCAAAAAAAGAGTCAACTTCTTTTTCCTAAGTCAGGGACCCCCTCCCCTCCCCCGAGGATGCACAGCAGGAGGTGAGCGGCAGGCAAGTGAGCATTAGGGCCTGAGATCCCTGGTGCCAAAAAGGTTGGGGACCACTGTCCTAAGGGACGTATTGTTTAATTTTAGAAATACTAAAAAGACAAGCGGAAAAGAAACACAAGCTGGGAAGTCATAAGGTAGTAAAAGTTACTAAGTGTGATTATAAAATACTGAAATTAATATCTTTAAGCAAAACTACCAGGACTAGAATTTTCAAATAACTGCTATTCTTCAAAGCAGGCTGTGAGCTTCTTTGCTGTTACTTGTTCATGATGTCTCTGAACTTCTCTTCGAGAAGCCCCTTCAACAGCCCACTTTCCAGTCATGCCAGAAAACTAGTCTCCTCCCTTCTGTCAGCTAATTCTCCAGAATTAGCTCTAGGAGACTTGAGACTGTTTTTAAAAATCAAATGCAACCCCAAAGGATGAACATCTACCATAGCTGAGGATATTTAAATCAATGTACTACTGACTCTGGAGGATGTTTCTAAAGAAATGAGCTCAACATGTTTTTAATCACCCCTGCAGCATGAGTCAGAGCTCCCAAGGTCATCACCTGGAAAAGCAACACTCATTTGTACATTATCAGTTCTGGTACAATGCAAAATATAGTCCATAGTATTTCTAGAGTCACAGTTTATGAAAAAAATAAGTGTTCTGAGGTTGAAGCAGGTAGAGCTCAGTGGGGGATCACAAGGTTGCTTCATGATAAGGGAGAGTGGGTATCTACCTCACCCACCAGAATCTAATTTTCATGAGAACAGGGACACTGCCTGTCTTACACCATGGTGTATCCTCAAGCGCCTAAAACAGGCCTTGGCACATGGTAACACGTTTAAAATATATTTGTTGACTGATTGAATAAAGAAGTTAGAACTTGAACTATGAATAAAGATGAACAGGACATGTTGATGGCAGGAACCAAGGCAAGAATGTATATATTTTAAACTTATATGGTAAGACAGGGTCACATTGTGGGGTGCATTAAAAGCCAGACTAAAGCTGAGACAATGGAGAGTAAAGTTTCTAAGGGACAAGTTGAAAAGTGGCATTCTTTAAACACTAATCTAGCTGAATTATATAAGGAGGATTAAATGGAGAAACAGAAGGTAGGAAGACCTGTCACTGAAGTACTCCAGGAGTGGGCAATAACAATTTGAAGACGATGGCGAGAGGACAGAAAGACCTCTTAGCTCAGCCAAATAGAGTTGAAAATTTTAGAAATCCTCTTGGCACAAAAGATAGTAATAAAAAAGAAATACTGCTGAGCCAGTAACCAAGATGATAATGAGCCTAGAGACACTAACGAAGACAGAGAATATAATCTACATAAATAACCACTGGTCAACATTTGCCATTTTAAAGCTTGTTTTGTTCTCCTTAACAGAGCATTCCTTCCATCTGGTGGCAGTTGCTTAAACTGCAGGCCAAAACTCGAAAGAGGCAAAATAAGCCTCTGGAATAGGTTCAGATTACTAGGCAGATCTGAATGACAAATCTTCAAGGGATCTCCTGCTAGGTGGAGGTCAAGAGAGAATAACTCTTTATTTCCATAAGCTACTGTTACTGGGTGCAAGGCCCAAAAGACCCTAACTGTGACACATAAAAAGTCCCGGATTTGGAGTAAATGAGTCTATGGTGGAACATCGCCTCCTGGATGGAAAGCCAAAGGCAAGTTATATCATCTCTCTGAGCTCTACTTTCCATGTATCTTAAATGGAGATAATACTACTTGTCTCATAGGATGTTTGTGAGGATTACATTTTTTAAAAAGTGATTTTGTGAACTCACAAAATACCTTACACATATTGGGTTACCATCATCATCATGATCTTCCTCCTCCACAGTGTTTGGCCTGGCTACCAGCAAATACCGGCTAGCAGGGTCTTAGAATAATTTGTGAAACTGGGTTCATAGTTTTATAAATAAATACTTTCTTGAAATATAAAGTTAGTAAGAAAGACCTAGAGTTGACTATAGACAACTGACACACAAAATCAGGTGCTGAGCTTTAACTCTTATAAAATATAGGGTATGAAATTCAAATATGACTACTTGAATCATATGCTAAATACTATATGATTCGAGTAGTTGGAAGATGCACTAAATATCTACAAACTAGAATCTAATTAAGAAATTTAGTAAATTCTATTCCCTGGTAGACAATAACAGGTATGCAGACTCAGTCTAATGTATACACTAATGCTTCGTGATAAAAGGAAACCAAGGTATTGTTGAGGAAACTACTTCAGTGTCCAATATTGGGGATTTGCGATGTTGCACAATTATGTTTTGGAAGAATATTAAGTTGGGTGAGAAAAATGTTCACAATATAAATTAAGTGAAAAAGGCAAAGTGCAAAGCAATATGTATTATACCAATAGGTACAAGGTTTCTTTTGGGAATGATAGAAAAGTTTTAGAATTAGACGATGATGGTTGCACATCATAGTGAACACACTATAGTCATTGAATTATAAACTTTAAAATGGTGAATTTTAGGCCAAGTGTGGTGGCTCAAGCCTGTAATCCCAGCACTATGAGAGGCTGATGGGGGCAGATCACTTGAGGTCAGGAGTTCAAGGCCAGCCTGGCCAACATGGTGAAACCTTGTCTCTATTAAAAACACAAAAATCAGCCAGGTGTGGTGGCAAGGGCTTGTAATCCCAGCTACTCAGGAAGCTGAGGCATGAGCATCATTTGAACCCAGGACACAGAGGCTACAGTGAGCCAAGATCACACCACTGCACTCCAGCCTGGGCAACAGAGAGACACTCTGTCTTTAAGAAAATGTTTCTTTAAAAAAGGTGAATTTTGTTAAATTATGTCTCAAAAAAATTTTAAAAACCCATATGTAGTGTATAGTGTATAAAAGTACAAAAAAAATACATATATACATTAATTTGTACAGACAAAAGACCAGCAAGGTCACATATCAAAATGTTACCAGTAGTTCTCTTGGTTGGCATGCTTATAGACAATTTATAAATGACTGCAAAAACTTCATTTTAGAAAATTTTTATTTTTGTAGAGACAAGGTCTCTCATTATCGCCCAGGCTGGTCTCAAAATCCTGACCTCAAGTGATCCTCCCACCTTGGCCTCCCAAAGCACTAGGATTACAGGAATGAGCCACTAGCAAGCCAAAATGTTCTATTTTTTGACTGGTGTGATGGTTACATGGATGGATACAACTGGCAAAACTCATGGAACTGTACACTTTTGATGAATACACTTTATTGTATTTAATTTATATTTCAATAAAGAGGGCTTAAAAATTCCTATCAAATATTTTGCATCAAAAGGAATCTCTGTTTTCTGATTCATCCAATAGACAACCTCTGCTTTGTTGACTGCAAATTTCAGTATGAGATAGCAAAAGCAGCATAAAAAAAAAGGAAGAACACCACCACCATGACCAAGCTGAGTCAATGCTGGATTAAAAAGAAATTAAATTACATATATTTTATCACATACCTTATAGAAGAAGTACTGTACAAGGTGTGCTATTCTCACATAATATAGATGTCCATGAGCCAATAGCAGTTTCTTTAAGTGTTTAAACTTTGGAACAGAATAATCGCTATTCCTAGCTGCTTGGCGACCTTCTTTGCCTTTAATACCTAAAAGAGAGTATCTCTATACAGTGAGCATTTTCTAGAATAAATGACTCCCTGATTTATTTTCATAGTTTCAACTTGCTTAAATGTTATAGTTCAATTCTATCATTTAGTTTTCCTTTTTTAAAAACCAAAAGAGCTTTCTTTAACAGTGACACTGAGACTTACCAAATAATTTAAGTTTAACTGGTAACTCTCTATTTGTAACACAGCATACAACAATTAAATAGAATCATTATTTCAATCATTACAAGGCAAAAATTATCTGAAGGAAAAAAATTCAACTTAAAAATTATTAAGTCACTCAGTAAGGGCTAAATTGTGTATGACCCTAGACTAGGTGCTATATTAAGGCAACTCAGAAACCTGGGGTTTGTGGTCTAGGGGCTCAATGAGAAGACGGTGAAATTCTTTCATGAATGAAACCCTGACTAGCAGCGCAAGGGTTCTATGAGCTCGAGCAGCTTTAGGCCATTTGACACTTGGATAACCAATGAGTAGAACTTAAAAGTTGCACAATAAATAGGAATACTTCCAAATGAAAAGAACAATTTGGGAATCTAAACTGCAGTACAATAATTCCCAAGATACGAATTCCATATCTGGTCCCACCACCCTGCGAAAACAAACAAACTAGCTAACTAACTTGCTGGGGAGTTAGCTGTGCTGCCTAATAGCAATCAGAGAAGGAAAAAGTGATACAGGTGGTGGAAAAGCTGTTGTTGCATGTCAATATATAAATTCAACACTACAGCCCAAACCACCCATTAATACTGCCATGTTAAAAACAGCCAATCAATTATCATTTCTTAGCCCCAAACAGTTGAGGTCTCAAAAGATATAGGACAGCAACATAAGTAGGCAGTCTGGCCAGGGGCAGAAAATCAATAAAAGTTTCACGCATGCTGTCAAAGTAAGAGCTAAACAATCAATTGTGCTGCCAGTAGCTTTGGGAAATTCACTCTACTTGGCTAATTGAAAAACATCCTTTAACTTTGTTACATTGCTACATTTCTACCACAGGGCAGGACCTTGGGATGGACATGTTGCATGATCAGATGAGGCATTCATTTAATTAACAATTTTAATTCCAAAATTCAAATTCAAGATGAGCAACCAAAACAGCCACTCTAGAATGTAAGACCACACTACCTAAAAGCAATACTGATACTTTTTACAGCTGCCATCTCATTAGATGTATCTTACCTATTCCCACATGGGATTCCAAGATCATACTAACATCATTGGCACCATCACCTATCGACAGAGTTATTGGGCTGCCTTTTAAATTCTTCACCATTCTGACAATCTAAATATTAAATACAAAAGAGGTATAAAAAAGGTCAAAGAAGAATGTAAGATTGGACTACTTTAGGGGTTTATGCCTCATTCACAATTGTAAATAGCGGCCTTGCAAACAGAAAGGTAGTTTGTGCATATACAGTCATCCCTCAGTATCCTTGGAGGATTGGTTCCAGGACCCTCGTAGATACCAAAATCCTCCTGCATACTTTAAATCTTCTCTAGGTTACTTTTAATACCTAACTACAATGTAAATGCTATGTAAATAGCTGTCATACTGTATTGTTTTAAAATCTGTATTATTTTTATTGGTATACTGTTCATTGTTTTAGTTTTATTGTAATGTTTTCAATCCACAGTTGTTTGGATCTGTGGATGCAGGACCCATGGATATGGAGGGCCAACTGTAGTATGTATAATAGTGTCAAATTCACAGATGCAGAACAACACAGCCATTCAAAATGTAACACCAGCACCCACTTGTCCTAGTTCTGTGATATATGAACTATCAAAAACTTTGCCTCTCATGCATATTAGAGGTCAATACATTTCCTTCTTTTGTCATTGCATCATGTGTTCTTTCAGATCAGATGTTGAATGTGTAACAGTAGAAGCCAGAAAGCTGATTTGGGGTAACACACATAGGGCCACCAGAACCAAGTAGGAAGTCAGTGAACAATGTTTTTGGTTACTTGCTACTCTCTCCTCCCTGCTGACACTCTCACCTTCCCTAGAAGCACATCAACACTTATTCCAACTTACCTAATGTTAAATTCTTGCACCTATCTGGCTGCCAACTAAACTTTAATAAATCTCTCACTGCTCAATATGGTCTGACCTCTCCTATGAGTAGCTGTATTTTAAAAGAGGTGTACTAAAGGGGTTGACATTTGCAGAAAGATGCCCAAGATATGTGTACAAAGCCTGTCACTATTCCCTGAGTGTTTCTTCAAGATGTATAAATGATACTGTGTAGTTCAGGGACATGTTCATAACAGGTACTGAATAAAATGTTCATCCCTGGTATTAAAATATTTCTGCCTTGGGGTTCTCCAAAAACCTCCTGGCAGAGTTACTTGTGGGAAGTATATTGGGTAATCAGCTGCCCTCCTGCCCTATGTTTTAGATAATCACTGTTTGATGTGGTAAGCCACAAAACCCCTTGGAATCTAGCAGTTTAAAAAAAAATAATTTAGTAACTAAATAATGCTTTGCAAAAATGCTGTCCTCACAATTGTTCTGACCAGTTAACATAAATAAAATCCATTTTCAACATAACTGGAGTGATTAAAAATAATTCATGAGACTAAGGCACCCTGCGGTTATTTCTTTAAATAGAATTCAATCAGGTTTTAGTTGTATTAAATAGTACAAAAAACCCCACATCGAATTCCACTTCACACAAAAATGATGTGACTATGAGATGCCAACTTCCCCCAATCCTTCCCCTCAACTTGGTTCTTCTTAAAAACTTTATAGAAGACTGTCAGAAATAACCTGTAAGTGAAAGAATAAAAGACAAAATTAAAGAACCCAAACTAAATTTGTTTTTACTAGGCTACAATAATGGTTAACTAAGTGCACCTGTTACACTGTGTACAGTAACAATTTGCACCTCAAGGAAAAAATACACAGCCAGGGAAGGTTTAGGGAAGGCAATAAAATTATCAAGGGTGACAGCTTCTGCATGAAAATATAGACTACAAAGAGTAAAACTCATCACTGTAGAAAGATAAAAGGATATACAATCATGGACCATAAAATCATGAAGGGATTTAGATTCGTAAACATAGACTTTTTCACTCAGCCCTAGGTCAACTGGATTAAGACCTCTTCAATCTCTAGGATAGCTTCATTAAAAAAAAAAAAAAATTACCAAAATACTATTTATTCATCAACTATAATAGCTTGCTTTATATTGTATACAGGAATGTGCTAAGAGCCAAAACAGATATAAGGTTTCATTACACACCTTAAAAAGCATATAAATGAAGTAGTAGAGTTAGGTCATGAGTACAAGAATATTAGATAAGCAGATGAACAATACAAAGTAACAAAATGTAGCATCTGTGCAGGAATGCATGATATTGTCATTCACATAAGAAGGCCTAGGATGCCAGAGAAGGGAGAAGACACCACATGACAGAGTGATCAGGAATTTTACAGAAGGAAGAGTGATTTGATGTAAATCATGAAATATTAGTATGACTCGCATAGATGACAAAGAAAGAAAGGAGTATTCCAGAGAATCAGACTAGCATATCTAAGAGCACATAGCCAGATAAATACAGTACATGCTGAGAGAATAGGTCTGGCTTGCCCAGATCAACTGGAATTTTCATATAGGGAACACGGACAGAAATATCTGGAGCTAGTTCAACAGGGAGTGATATGAAAGTGACAGCAGGATGTAGGAAGAACTGGAGGAAAGCAAGACTGTGGGTGAAGAGAGAAGTTAGGTGGCTAGTTCCAGGAGTTCAGTGAGCTATTGAAAGGCCTGGCCCTGAAAGGTAATGAAAAGAAAGGAATAGACGGAAAAGACAATGTAACAAGAAACGGACAAAATTTAGTGACTAAGACTACAATGGAAGAGTAATGTATGTGGTATGTGGGAAGGCAACACAGGTTCCAAGGTTTTGAATCTAGAAATCTGGAAGTACACTGAGGTCAGTCATAGAAAAAGAAGATGCCAGGGAAAATGATGGTTGGACTCTAGAGAAGTCAGATTTGGGGTGATAATGCCACACCCAAGAATACATGTTTGGGAAACAGGTGAAGAAGTAAAGTAGATCACCAAATACTTGGATTGGAGGTAGTGACTTGAATATCACCTACATGAACATGACAGCTAAGTATGTAATATCCTGCAAAAAATAACTATAGTGACAGAAATAAAACAGAATGAGGACTAAACCACAAGTGGTGGCATAATTAAGATGGAAGTAGCAGCATGGGGTCAGGAACCTGCCTGGCAGTGAAGCACTCAGAACCCAGGTGAGCAATCTGAACAGCATACACTGAACGTAAGGGAAAAAAAAGAGGTCGCTGTTGCAGGAAAGCCTCTGACTAAGGGGACGGATACTTTTGAATAGTGTATTCTGGTTGGATCTGATTCCCAACCTGGGGCCAAGAGAGGTTTTCAAGATTGAAGAAAAGAAAGAAGAGCCTCTGATTGCAGTGGGGACTGAGAGCTAGAAGGCAGACAGAAGAAATGCCCCAAATATGATGGGCGCTGTGTGTGTGTGTGTGTGTGTGTGTGTGTGTGTCCGCGTGCAGTATGTAAAAGAAAAGCCACAGACACTTAGAGCAACCGGTTAAAGAATCTGATGAAGCAAGACTAACACATATGAAAGAATATCCTATAGCATATATGGAAATGAAAAAGTAGGTAACCGAGACTCTAAGTTTCCTTGTACCTAGTGAATACAAAGAAGCAAGATGAGGCAGATCAATTTGGACTGGAAGAGCTGGAAAAGAAAGCATGTAGGAGGCGGCCCTTCAGCTAGGTTTCATTATGAGTAAAATTTTTGTTAGGCCAGGGGAATTCAGAGAGAATGCCAGTTGAGGAAATGATGTGACAAAAGTTTTGAAAGTTGCCCTGAGTATGACATATGGAAGACCACGGAAGAACAACCAACAGGAGTGGAGAATGTACGCCAGAGAGAGGAGTGACAGTGGACACAAAGTACAAAATATGTAGAGCCATGTTAAGGGACAACAGTGGGGAGCCCCAGGCGCCACACTCAGTCAACTGCCCTTCATCCTAAGGGACTATGAAACTACTGAAAGTGTCCGAAAAAGAATATATGATAGGAAGAGTTATGTTTTAACAAGATTAATTTGGGAGTGTGGAGAGATTAAAAATGGATGGGTGAAAGCAAGGAAGCCAGTGAGGAGACTAAATCAAATAGTCTATGTGTAAAGTCATAAGGGCTTGGACTAGTTGGGCAGTAAAAGGTTTTGAAAGATGGCATCAAAATGAGAGCTATGACAAAAGGTAGGACCAACAGAACATGGTGACTATATATAGAGGGAGATGAGAAGGATCAAAAGTAGTTTTGAGACATAGGGAGCAAGAGAAAAATGGCACCGGTAACAAGAACAATATAAAAGAAAAACCACACTGGTCTGAGGAAGAAAATTTTAAGATCTAATAAAAAGTCACTATGTTGACAAGTAAAATGTTAGGACCATGGACCATCACAGAGACCATGAAAGGATAATTTTAAGGAGGATATAATTGATGGTATCAAGAACAAAGGAGAAATGAGAAAGAGAATGGAAGACTACACAAGGGATGGGCCAGGTCTACCTGCAGGCAAGCCAAGGGAGTAAGAAGAACAGAAAGAACACACAGAGCTAATGTCATAAGGGATCTAGGAGCAGTGGCAGCAGGCAAAAAGCACTCATCAGAGAAAAAAGTCTGGAAGGTGAGGAACTGGATAGCCAGATTGAGGGGACAACAAGGTGCAGCATAAGTTTAATTCAAAATGGGAAAAGATTTCTGAGTCTGATTACAAAAAGAAAGAAGCCTTGGAGGAAGAAATTAGATGGTAATAATGGCCCTTTGAAGAAGAAATAATTTTTAAAAAAATAAACATTTCCACATATGTGTACAGAAGTATCCAGAATGGAACGTTAACTAATGTTCACAGTTACCTGGGCTTTCTGTAACGGTGCCATCCGACAGCAGAGTACTGCAGTACACTTCATACATATTTGTAGGAAAATGCTTTTGTAATTGTTTGAACTAGAGTCTTGACTGGAATTTAGTATGAGTGACAATGTGGAGCCATCTATGATTAATCCATATTCCTGATGTTCTGTCCATGCTCTGAAAAAGAAAAACAATGCTGTGTTTGAATTTATTATAGATTTCTATTTAGGATCCAGATTTTTTTTTTAACAACAAAGGGGGTGGTCCCAGGTAAGGGGAGTCATCAATCTGGTTCCTCAACCTGTTCACTCTAAAGAAGCAACTGCCTCTAATAATGGCACAACAGTGATTTGCAATCATATCTTTGAGACCCGAGTTGCACATATAGATGACTACAAGTTCTAAAAGGTCAACTTGGTGAGGCCACATTTCCCAGTTATTTAATCAAACAATTGTCTAAGTGTTGCTGTAAAGGTACTTTGTAGATGTGATAAAAATCCACAAGCAGTTGATTTCAAGTAAGAGAGATCATCCTAGATAACTAGAGTGGGCCTTATTCAGTCACTTAAAAGGTTTTAAGAGCAAAGCTGAGACTTCCTGATGCAGTAGCCTTAGCTACTTCCTGAGACTTCCTAAGGCAATAGCCTTAGCTCATGCCTGAGAGTCCCAGCCCTTCCTAAGAGCCTATCCCATAAACCTAGACCTGCCCAGCTAGATAATACAGTTAGTTGCCCAAGCCAAGTCCTAACAATAAATCTCTCAATATATTCTTTTACTGGCTCTATTTTTCTGGTTGAACTTTGACTAATACAAACTTTTTTTTTGATGTTTAGAAAATAAAGAGATTAAGCAGCCTGCCTCTGTTTAAGAAACATATAGTGAGTATTTGGAATTAAAATCAATTAGTTAAACTCTGCTATGAAGACAAATCATCAATTAGTCTGATACTCCCTAACAATACAGGGAAAAGACAAATGGCTTTGGGGCAAACATATATATATATATGTATGGTTTTTTTTTTTTCTTTAAATGTATCATTTTACATACTAGCTTAGTGGTTCTCTAGCCATCCCATTCGAATCATCTGGGTGGCTTTAAAAATTGCCCATGCCTGGGGCCTATCCCCAGACCAATTAAATCAGAGTACCTTGGCCAGGGCTTGGTTATATATATATATATATATATATATATATATATAGTAAAAGCTTCCTAGGTGGTTCTCATGTGTAGCCAGGACTAAGAGGTGTTAGGTGTCAGGAAAGACAAATGTGTAACAGGTGCCAAGTATTTAAGAAAAATATAGTGTAAAACTAACAACTGAGAAAATTCTGCCAATTAACCTTTATTTTTCAATTAGGAAACAAACGAGTGGTTATTCAAGTTTTGCTCTGGGGAATCTTGGATGCCATTTGACAATCACTGCAGTGGAAGCGTTCGACAAAGCAGAAGCTCAGAGATTGTTATCTAATTTAATGCTACTCAAAGTTTAATGTGCAAAGGAATCACCTGGGAATCTTGTTAAACTGCAAATTCGGATTCGTTAGGTGTGATGTGAGATTTTCCATTTCTAAAAAGCTGCCCAGTGACAATGGAGTTGCCATTCTATAGATGAAGCTTTGAGTAGTGAGGGCCTAATATACCTCATCATTTCTTTATTCCATATTTCTTCAGTGTATACTGCTAATACCGTAACATTTTATACTTACCCATATTTTGCTGTATAATTTTATTCACTAAATAAAGAGACATCAATGATGTGTTCTCTTTCTTTGCCCCCCTACTCATATATTAATAGCTTACTTACGGGGCTGAAAACAGCAACTCAATAACCAATGAAGAAATAACTTGCGAACACCAACTATAAGCACACTATATAGAGAAATACAAAGAATTATGGACTAATCTTTTTATGGAGAATAGAACATCTCCTTAGACTGATAGAAGCATACGTGAGAGAACTACCCAACCAAACAAGATAATCCATGGCTAATGCCCAGTTACTGAGACACATCCACACAGGAGAGAATAGTGGATTCTTTGTGAGGTGTGGTATCTAAAGTAGGACTTGAAAAACAGAGACAAAAGAGGTGAAGTAATAGAATGTTATGTTGGGGTGCACTGGAAAAGCACATTGAAAAGGTCACTTAAAGCCTTTGGTGTGGCCTGAATCTGTGGGTAATGGAGAACCACCAAAGTTTTCAGAGCGGAACTGTGACATGGACAGTGCTTCATTTAAAGATCATTCATCTGGCAGAGGGGCTTAAGGGATTTCATGCATGAGGTACTAGGCCTCTGATGTGGGTGGGGCACTAGAGGTGAGAATGGGAGTATGAATATGGCTTGGGGTCTGATTTGAAGGCGAAAGGGCAAAGGAGCAGAAGCTGGCAAAGGTGACTGAGTCTGAACTCTGTAAGTAAGTAAAGACTGTGCCCAACTCAGGAAGACGGGCTGATCTGAGACAGTGATAGTACATTAAGTTTTCCATAAGTCCTGGCTTTTACAAAAGTGTCCTCAGGGCTGCTGAATGGTGCTATAGACTGAATTGTGTTCCCCTGCAAATTCATGTTGAAGCACTACCCCTCAATGTGATTGTATTTGAAGATAGCACCTTTAGAGGGTGAGGCCCTAATGATGGGATTTGCGTCTGTTATAAACTGAATTGTGTTCTCCCAAGATTTATCTGTTGAAGCTCTTAACTCCCAGTGTTGTGGTATTAGGAGGTGGGGACCTTGAGAGGTAACTGACTGATAAGGTTTGGCTGTGTCCCCACCCAAATCTCAACTTGAATTGTATCTCCCAGAACTCCCATGTGTTTTGGGAGGGACCCAGGGGGAGGTAACTGAATCATAGGGGCCGGTCTTTCCTGTGCTACTCTCGTGAGAGTGAGTGAAGTCTCATAAGATCTGATGGGTTTACTGGGTTTCCGCTTTTGCTTCTTCCTCATTTTTCTCTTACCGTAGCCATGTAAGAAGTGCCTTTTGCCTCTTGCCTTGATTCTGAGGCCTCAGCCATGTGGAACTGTAAGTCCAATTAAATCTTTTTCTTCCCAGTCTTGGGTAAGTTTTTATCAGCAGCATGAAAACGAACTAATACAGTACATTGGTACCCGCAGAGTGGGGTGTTGCTGAGGAGATCCCAAAACTGTGGAAGTGACTTTGGAACTGGGTAACAGGCAGAGGCTGGAACAGTTTGGAGGGCTCATAGGAAGACAGGAAAATGTGGGAAAGTTTGGAACCTCCTAGACACTTGCTGAATGGCTTTGACAAAAATGCCGATAGTGATATGAAAAGTAAGGTTCAGGCTGAGGTGGTCTCAGATAGAGATGAGGAACTTGTTGGGAACTGGAGCAAAGGTGACTCTTGTTATGTTTTAGCAAAGAGGCTGGTGGCATTTTGTCCCTGCCCTAGAGATTTGTGGAACTTTGAACTTGAGAGAGATGATTTAGGGTATCTGGCAGAAGAAATTTCTAAGCAGCAAAGCATTCAAAAGGTAACCTAGGTGCTGTTAAAAGCATTCCATTTTAAAAGGGAAACATCATAAAAGTTCAGAAAATTTGCAGCCTGACGATGTGATAGAAAAGAAAAACCCATTTTCTGAGAAGAAATTGATGCCAGCTGCAGAAATTTGCATACCAAGCAAGAAGCCTAATGTTAATCCCCAAGACCATGGGGAAAATGTCTCCAGGCCATGCCAGAGACCTTCACAGCAGCCCCTCCCATCACAGGCCAAGAGGCCCAGGAAGAAAGGGGGTTTCATGGGCTAGGCCCAGTGTCCCCGTGCTGTGTGTAGCCTAGGGATTTGGTGCCCTGTGTCCCAGCTGCTCTAGCCGTGGCTGAAAGGGGCCAATGTAGAGCTTAGGCTGTGGTTTCAGAGGGTGGAAACCCCAAGCCTTGGCAGCTTCCACGTGGCGTTGAGTCTACGGGTGCACAAAGTCAAGAACTGAGGTTTGGGAACCTCCACCTAGCTTTCAGAAGGTGTATGTATAAACACCTGGATGCCCAGGCAAAAGTTTCCTGCAGGGATGGGGCCCCTGTGGAGAACTTCTGCTTGGGCAGTGCAGAAGGGAAATGTGGGGTCGGAGCCTCCACACAGAGTCCCTACTGGGGCACTGACTAGTAGAGCTATGAGAAGAGGGCCACCATCCTCCAGACGCCAGAATGGTAGATCCACTGACAGCTTGCACTGTGCACCTGGAAAAGCTGCAGACACTCAATGCCAGCCCGTGAAAGCAGCCAGGAGGGAGGCTATACCCTGCAAGGCCACAGGGGTGGAGCTGCCCAAGACCATGGGAACCCACCTATTGCAATAGCATGACCTGGATGTGAGACATGGAGTCAAAGTATATCATTTTGGAGCTTTAAGATTTGACTGCCCTGCTGGATTTCAGACTTGCATGGGCCCTCTAACCCCTTTGTTTTGGCCAATTTCTCCCATTTGGAACGGCTGTATTTACCCAATACCTGTACCCCCATTGTATCTAGGAAATAACTAGCTTACTTTTGATTTTATACAGGCTCATAGGTGGAAGAGACTTGCCTTGTCTCAGATGAGACTTTGGACTATAGACTTTTGGGTTAATGCTGAAAGACTTTGGGGGGCTATTGGGAAGGCATGGTTGGTTTTGAAATGTGAGGACATGAGATTTGGAGGGGCCAGGGGTAGAATGATATGGTTTGGTCATGTCCCCACCCAAATCTCAACTTGAACTGTATCTCCCAGAATTCCCATTGTGTTGTCGGAGGGACCCAGGGGGAGGTAATTGAATCATGGGGGCTGGTCTTTCCTGTGCTGTTCTCGTTATAGTGAATTAACTCTCATGAGATCTGATGGGTTTATCAGGGGTTTCTGTTTTTGCTTCTTCCTCATTTTTCTCTTGCCACTGCCATGTGAGAAGTGCTTTTTGCCTCCTACCATGATTCTTGGGCCTCCCCAACCATGCAGAACTCTAAGTCCAATTAAACCTCTTTTTGTTCCCAGTTTCGGGTATGTCTTTATCAGCAGTGTGAAAACAGACGAATACACTGACTTTAGATGAGTCAATGAAGGTGGGGACTCCATGATGGGATTACTGCCCTTATAAGAGGAAGAGACAGCAGAGCTCTCTCTGCCATGTGAGGACACAGGGAAACGGCGGCCATCTCTAAGCCAGAAGAGAGCCCTCACAAGAACCCAACCATGCTGGCACTCCAATCACAGAACTTTAGCCTCCAAAACTGAAAAATAAATTTCTACTGTTTAATCCACCCAATCTATGGTATTTTGTTATGGTAGCTCAAGCAGACTAAGACAAAAGGAGAAGTAAAATGCACATACTTTGGACTGTCTTTATAAGTACCATTTGGCTAAAGGAAAATGTTTCTCATAGGCAATTAATAAAAACCTATTTATTCTCATTGATGCCCAAGTACTAGAACAACAACAGCTGCTTTAGAATTGGCCATAGCCTCATGAATGCAGGCTATTCATTTTTAAAGCTTGCTTAAACATTAGAGATGAAGATACAGATATAGCATAGTTGTTATAAGCATGGGATCTGAAATTGGATAGACTTTCTGAACTCCTTCTTAGCTGTGTGATCTCTATCTGTAAAATGAAGAAAATACGGTTGCCTAACTGGGTTGTTAATGATGATTAAATGACAATTATCATACATTGCCCTTAACACTGTTCCTGGAACATAAAGTATGCTTAAGAAATTGAAAATAATATTGCTTAGGGATATTTCAAGTTAGTACAGACACATCCAGTGGCATTCCAAAAAAGGAAATCAATTTGCTTATGGCCAAGGTAAATTCAAGTAACTGGTTTAGACAAGGCTCACCCTTGGTCAATGGGAAGTATAGAAAATATATCTCTGGGCATTGAATTATTGTTTATCAGTGGCTTTCCCTGACACCTTCATGTTCCACAAGTTCTTCCTAGTTGAAAGCAGAGTCAAAGCAGCCATGTCCTCTAAATAAAGTGGCCACGTTAACAAGTATTTGATTCCATTTGGAGCTCTGGGGTATAAAAATGCACAGAAAATGGCTCCAGAACCTCAAAATGCATGAAAATTGTCATAGAGATTGATTTTATTACATTCAGTTTAAGAGACTGTGAAAGGAGTATTTTTTTTCTTAACATGGACCAGGCCAGAATATCAACACTGAATACCTAGACTCTAAATATTTAAAAATTGAGCTATTTTTCTAAACCTTCCGTAATGTGCAGTTTTCTTTTAAGTTAAAAGAAAAGGTGGAAAGTGCCAAATAATCTCAGATGGGCCATTAGTCAAGTCCTCAGGGACAATTTTAACTTATAATGATAAAACACCTGCAAACAGAAAATCATAAATTACAGAAAATGAAGCCTTTTGTATACGCAGCTGTGATTTACATCTGCACCAATGTCTAAATATAAGAAACTGATGTACTTTCTTACTTTTTAAGGCTTCTAGTACTTTTAGGAAATTCATGCAGCAATTTCTTACGATATTCTATCAATAATTCATGTAATCGATCTTCTTTCCTTTCACTTTCTTCAATGGTTTTTGTGGTTAGTTCTAAGAGCTCGGTGTTGGTTTGGAAAAGGCGGCAGGCATAGCATGTGGATTTAGCTGTCTCCATCTTGTCCCCAGTGAGCACCCAGACTTTCAGGCCTGCTGCATGCAGAGCTTCAATGGTCTCTGCAGCTTGATCTTGTAGCCTGGGAACACAAAAGAAACCTTGTGATCTTCTAAAATTCCTGACAAAGATTCTACAGGAAGGCTTGTTAAAGAGAATATTTTTATAATTCGCAGCAATTCTAGAGTCCTGACATCTTATCACGGTTGACTTTCATATACATCCCCTACTCATTCTGAGTGCTGTCTCTGGCATAGTTTTACTTATTAAAGCAAATTTCAGACAATGAGGTTCTGAAGTTTGTGACACCTTGAGGTAACTGGTATCCAGTGGCAGAATTGAGTATCATCATGCTAAGCTAAAATGTTCTGAAACATTTGTACTCAATGTCACTTTAGCATATTTCATTTTATGTTCTATCTTACCATACCAATTAACATCACTTAACATCATTCAAGGCTGGGCGCGGTGGCTCAAGCCTGTAATCCCAGCACTTTGGGAGGCCGAGAGGGGCGGATCACGAGGTCAGGAGATCGAGACTATCCTGGCTAACACAGTGAAACCCCGTCTCTACTAAAAAATACAAAAAAAACTTAGCCGGGCGAGGTGGCAGGCGCCTGTAGTCCCAGCTACTCGGGAGGCTGAGGCAGGAGAATGGCGTGAACCCGGGAGGCGGAGCTTGCAGTGAGCTGAGATCCGGCCACTGCACTCCAGCCTGGGTGACAGAGCGAGACTCCGTCTCAAAAAAAATCATTCAAAGTATAAAGGTCCAAACATTCTAATCAGACGATGAAGGAAATTAGTGAATCCCTATCCTTGAGGAACTTTAAGAACAGGAACATGGGTTTTCAAGATGGCTGACTAGGGACATCAGATGCCAGTTGTCCTCATAAAAAAGATCAAAGTTACTGGTGAATGGACATTTTCTGAACTGAAAACTGCAGGAAGAGAGCCAGGACCTATTGGAGAGCCCACAAGAGAAAGCTGGGATACAGAAAAGGAAAGTAGCGAGAGTCTGGCAGAGACTGTACCCCGAGGAACTCAAAGCCCCATGTAAAGAGTAGGTGGAAATGCTTCTCTGCTTCCTCACCCTGTGACAATGTCCTGACCATCAAACTGCTGGGGAACCCTTCCCTCCTTACCTAGGGCAACGCCATCAGTGGCGATATAGGAGCTTCCCAGGGACAGAGATCCGGGTGGCCAGCTCATGCAGGCATGTCAGTACTCCCCTCAGACCCAAACTTAGAGGGCAGGAACCATTCTGTTTGTGCTGCTGTGGTGGGCCAATACCATACCTAGGGGAATCTCTGCCCTTGAGTTATCATACCATCAGATCCCCTGCAAATATACTCCAATCTGCTCTGACTTTGGCAAGCTCAGGGGGATCAGTGAGTCCCCAGGGAGCTATGGGATCCCTGGAGATCTATCCCTCAGCATGGAGTGTCCCTAAGGGGGAGGTAAGCACAGCCCGCTAAGGGCCCTCCTGGGACAAAGGAAATGTGGGCACAGTGACAATCACTGAAGGAGGTAGCACTGAGGGCCAGGAACAGTCATGGAGACATTTCCCACTGTGCCCACTCCTGTACACTGTTGTTGATGCGGCCAGCAGCAGTTCTTCCCAGTGGAGGGTAGCGCACATGTACCTGGAGAAACTTTTCACCTTTTTCACAGTGGTTCTACCCCTGCTGAAAATGAGCTCGTGCCAATTGGGCTTTCACAAAGGGTGGGACCCAACTCCAACTCCCTACACAGAGCAGCAGCATCCCAGCAACAGACAGGTAAGCTGCAGAGCTGCTGCTCTGAACTTGGGGTAAAGGCTTGGCCAAAGCCCATTTTGGTTGCAACCATCAGAGAGATGTATCCACGATCTGCAGCCACACTGTGACCAGGAACCAAAGGATACAGTCTATACGAACTGAAGATTGTGAGCATGACAGGGGCATAATGGAGAAGTGGATCATGTCCCTATCTGCACAGGATGAGGAGCTGGTGCACCCTTCCTCGTTCCTTCCCCCAAGATCTCGGCATACCCCAACCCGATCTCCAACCCCTGCCACCATCCTTCCCTCAGGATAGGCGCTTCCACTCATCATCAGCCTCCCAGAGGAAGAACTGACTCTTACTCTTAAGCTCCACCTACCGGACTGAAGCCTGAACTGCATCCCCAAATAAGTAACTTGCTGCCAGAAGGGTTTAGTGCTAAGCTTTCTGACACCTCCACACCCTTAGCCCTGAGGGAGGCAGTGTGTCGGCCCTTGCATCCAATACATCACTACGACAGCATCTGAGAAAGCCATTGCACTGAAGCTATCCACAACCCAGGAAACCATATAGAGCCTTGCCCTGCCGAAAGCACCCAGAAACAAAGCCAAACAATCATATACAACATATACCACAGTCATATCCTCAAGGGAAAAAAGAACTAAAAAATAAAAAATGTCTTATCCAAACTACAGCAAATTCAAAAATAAGAAGCAACAGATCCCTCAGATGAGAAGGAATCAGTGTAAGAACTCTAGCGGTACAAAAAGCTGGGCGGTGTCTTGACACATCCAAAGGATTGTACTACCTCTGTAATAATACAGGTTAACCAGAATGAAAAGTCTGAAATGACAGATAAGGAATTCAAAATATGGCTTGCAAGGCAACTCAACTAGATCTAAGAGAAAGTTGAGGCCCAACACAAAGAAACCAGAAAAATGATTCAGGATATGAAAGATAAGGATAGCTATAATAAAACAAATCAATTAGAACGCCTGGAATTGAAAAACTCACTAAAGCAATTTCAAAATACAGCTGGAAGCCTTAACAATAGACTAGACCAAGCAGAAGAAAGAATTGCAGAGCTTGAAGAGCAGTCTTTCGAATTAACCCAGTCATATTAAAAAAAAAAAAAAATTTAAACGTGAGTAAAGTCTTTGAGAAATATGGGATTATGTAAAGCAACAAAATCTATAACTTCTTGGCATTTCTGAGAGAGAAGAAGAAAAAAAGGCAACATGGAAAATATATTTGGGGAATAATTCAGGAAAATTTCTTGAACCTTGCTAGAGGTCAACATCCAGATACAAGAAATTCAGAGAACAACTGTTATATGCTACACAAGATGACCATCACCAAGGCATATAGTCATCAGACAACCCAAGGTAAACAAACAAACAAAAAAAATCTTAAAGGCAACTAGATAAAAAGGACAAATTACCTATAAATGAAATCCCATCAGACTAATAGTGAATTTTTCAGCAGAAATCTTAGAAGCCAGAAGATTGGGGATGTATTTTTGGCTTTTTTTTTTTAAAGAGACAAAAATCTCAATCTGTCACCTAAAGTGTAGCAGTGGTGCAGTCATGGCTCACTGTAACTTCTGGGCTCAAGTAATCCTCCCACCTCAGCCTCCCAAGCAGTTGGGACTACAAGCATGTGTCACCATGCTTAGTTATCTAAAAAAAAAATTTTGTAGAGATGGGGTCTCGCTATGCTGCCCAGGCTGGCTGTGAGCTCCCAGGCTCAACTGTTCCTCCCACCTCAACCTCTCAAAGCACTGGATTACAGGTATAAGCCACCATACCTGGCCTTTAGCCTTCTTAAAGAAAAACAACTGCAGCCAAGAATTCTATATCCTGCTAAACTAAGCTTCCTAACTGAAGGAAAAACAAAGTTTTTCCCAGACAAGCAAATGCTATGGGAATCTGTCACCACCAAACCTATCCTATAAGAAATGCTTGAAGGAGCTCTAAACACGGAAAACAAACGGATGATATTTGCTACTATAAAGGTATATGTCAGTAGAAAGTTAACAGATCCTATAAAGCAATTATATACTTGAGACTATCAAAACAACTAGCTAACAACACTAAGACAGGAACAAACCTCACATATCAATATTAACCTTGAAGGTAAATGGCCTAAATGCTCTACTTAAAAGACACAGATTGGCACAATGAGTACAAAAATACCATCTGTTAGGCCGGGCGTGGTGGCTCACACCTGTAATTCCAGCACTTAAGGAAGCTGAGGCAGGAGGATCACCTGAGGTCATGAGTTCGAGACCAGCCTGGCCAACATGGTGAAACCCCTTCTCTACTAAAACTACAAAAATTAGCCAGGTGTGGTGGCAGGCACCCGTAGTCCCAGCTACTCAGGAGGCTGAGGTACGAGAATGGTTTGAACCCAGGAGGCGAAAGTTGCAGTGAGCCGTGATCGCGCCGCTACACTCTATCCTGGCTGCACTCTAGCCTGGGCGACAGAGCAAGACTCCATCTCAAAAACTTCAACAAACCCGTCTCAGGCGTGATGACAGCATAATGATGGCCACAAGCTAAAACTAAAGGGATGGAGAAAGATCTATCATGCAAATGGAAAACAAAAAGGAGTAGGGTTTGATCTTCCTGTATCAGATAAAACAGGCTTTAAATCAACGACAGTAAATAAAAAGACAAGGTGGGAATTACATAATGAAAAGGAATTCAATTCAACAAGATTCAACTAGCCTAAATATATATAAACCCAACATCAGAGTGTCCAGATTGATAAAACAATCATCCCTAGACCTAAGGAAAGAGACAGAGAGTCATACAATAATATTGGGGGATTTTAAGACCCCAATGATAGCACAAGACAGATTATCGAGGCAGAAAACTAACAAAGAAATTCTGGACTTAAATTGGACTCTTGACCAAATGGGCCTAATAGACATTTACAAAACACTCTACTCACCAAGTGCAGAACATACATTTTTCTCATCTGTGCATGAACATTCTCTAAAATTGATCACATGCTTGGTCATAAAGCAAGTCTCCTGAAATTCAAAACTCAAAATAATATCAAGCATCTTCTCTGAACAGAGTGAAATAAAATTAGAAATCAATACCAAGGGGAACTCTCAAGACCACATGAGTACATATAAACTGAACAACTTGCTCCTGAATAACTTTTGAGTAAACAATGAAATTAAGGCAGAAACCAAAAAAACAATTTTGAAACAAAAGAAAATAGAGACAGAACATACCGAAAACTATGGGTTATGTCAAAAGCAGTGTTAAGAGCAAAGTTTATAGCACTAATTGCCTACATCAAAAAGGCAGAAAAATCTCAAATGAACAACCTAATGTCACAGCTAAAAGAACTAGAAAAACAAGAACAAACCAGACCAAAAGCTAGCAGAGGAGTAACAAAGATTGTAGCAGAACTAACATAAATTGAGACCAAAAAAAGCATACAAAGTATCAATGAAACAAAAATTAGAAACAAATAGACCAGTAGCTAAATTAACCAAGAAAAAGAGAGGATGCAAATAAGCACGATCAGAAATGACAAAGGTGACATCACAACTGATACCACAGAAATACAAAAGATTCTCAGACTATTATGAACATATCTACGAGCACAAACTGGAAAATACAGATGAAATGGATAAATTCCTGGAAACATACAACCTACCAAAATTGAACTAGGAGGAAAGAGAAACCCTATATAAGCTATGAAATTGAATCAGTAATAACAAATCTACTAATCAAAAAAACCCCCAGGACTATAGAGATTAACAGCAGAATTCTATCAGATGTATATAAAGAAGAGTTGGTACCAATCTTACTAAAACTACTCCAAGAAAAATCAACGAGGAGGAATTCCTCCATAATTTATTCTACAAAACTAGTATCATCCTAATATCAAAATTTGGCAAGGATGCAATAAAAACAGAAAACTATAGGCCATTACTCATGATGAACATAGATGTAAAAATCCTCAACAAAATACTAGCAAACTGAAACCAGCAGCACATCAGAAAGATAACTCATCAAGATCAAATGGGTTTTATTCCTGGGATGCAAGGATGGCTTAACAATAAATGTAATTCGCCACATACATAGAATTAAAACAAAAATTATATGATCATCTCAATAGATGCAGAAAACATATTTAATGAAATTTGACATACCTTGATAAAAAAAAAACAAAAAACCCTGAGAACAAACTAGGCATTAAAGAAACATACCTCAAAATAATAAGAACCCTACACGCAAACCCACAGCCAACACCATACTCAATGTACAAAAGTTGAATGCATTTCCCCTAAAAACTGGAACACGACAGGGATATCCACTCTTACTACTCCTATTTAACATAGTACTGGAAGTCCTAGCCAGAGCAATTAGGCAAGATTGCTGGAATACTACGCAGCCATAAGAAGAGTGAAATCATGTCCTTTGCAGCAACATGCATACAGATGGAGGCCACTATCCTAAGTGAAATAACTCAGAGGCAGAAAATCAAATACCACATGTTCTCACTTATAAGTGGGAAATAATCAATAAGTACACATGGACATAAAGATGGAAATAACAGACAATGGTGACTCTAAAAGGGGGAAGACGGGAGAGGAGCGAGGGTTGAAAAACTACCCATTGAGTATTATGTTAGTATCTTAGGTGATGGGATCAAAGGAAGCCCAAACCCCAGCATTACACAATATAATCACATAATGAACCTGCACATGTACTACCTGAATGTATAACCCTGATCCACCCTCCAAAAAAAGGGGAACGCCAATCATCCTGAATGAGAATTTAATTATAATTCTTAAAGGCAAGGAGAGAAAAATGATACTTTCCTCCGGGTTTCTCTTGGCCACAGAATAACAATGAAATCAGACTAAATGAATTTCATTAGAATTTCAATACCTTTTAATGTGACTAAATATATGTTTGTAACTTTTTAAGTCTCATAATTTTCATATATAATATTTAGAAAATTCCAAAAATATTAAGAATCTAAAACTTATTATTTCAAGCAGATCAATGGCAGTGTCCTGCAATCAAGTCTGAAAACGGTCAGCCTGTAAGTTAAAAGCATATTATTTTAAAGTATGCAGTCCAGGCACGGCGGCTCATGCCTGTAATCCCAACACTTTCGGAGGACAAGGCAGAAGATCATTTGAGGCCAGGAGTTCAAGACCAGCCTGGCCAACATGGCGAAACCCCGTCTCTACTAAAAATACGTAAATTAGCTGGGTGTGGTGGCATCTGCCTGTAATTCCAGCTAGCAACTCCGGTGGCTGAGGCACAAGAGTCACTTGAACCCAGAAGGCAGAGGTTGCAGTGAGCCGAGATTGTGCCACTGTACTCCAGCCTGGGTGACAAAGCAAGACTCTGTCTCAAAAAATAAATAAATAAAAATAAATAAAAATAAAAACAAAATTAAAAAGTATGCAAAAACATACTCTGGTCTGTTAAACCAGGTTAGATTAAGCTCTCATGTTGTTCACTCTACCTTAAATTTCCTTTCTGCTCATCTGTCTCTCAAAATCTTACCCCTTCATCTAGGCACCAGCACAAACAATGGCTACAGTACCCTTCCCTACACGTGTCAAGACTATTTGATAATATGTGCATAAATATATGGATAGCTTAGTAAATATTCAAAAGACCTTAGTGAAAATTGATTCATTCTTCTAGGTTACATGAATTTACCTTAAAAATCATTCCTACTGGCCAGGCGCAGTGGCTCACACCTGTAATCCCAGCACTTTGGGAGGCCGAGGCGGGCAGATCACGAAGTTAGGAGATCGAAGCCATCCTGGCTAACATGGTGAAACCCCATCTCTACTAAAAATACAAAAAATTAGCCAGGCGTGGTGGTGGGTGCCTGTAGTCCCAGCTACCCAGGAGGCTGAGGCAGGAGAATGGTGTGAACCCAGGAGGTGGAGCTTGCAGTGAGCCGAGACTGTGCCACTGCACTCCACCCTGGGCAACAGAGCAAGACTCTGTCTCAAAAAAAATAAAAAATAAAAATAAAAGCTTAAAAAAATTTTAAAAAATTAAAAATCATTCCTACTAACAGCTCAAAATCTGGTGTAATTTTTCATACTTACTACAATAAATAAATCTTTAAGCCCACTTAAACAATAAAACTAAACCAAAGATTTCAAACTTCAAGATTAAATTACTAATCTGGGGCAGATCACACCCAAAACACTGGTCATTAAAATAGTAAGAGTATCATTTTCTAGTTACTTGTCTTCAACTGCAGTGGCTCCAATTAAATTCATGTTTGTCTCAATATCATCGAAAACTTTTTCCATTTTTTCTTCTCTGTCTTGTAAGGCCATTTTTGCCTCTATGAGCTGTCTGTTAATTCTTTCATAATCATCTGGAGCAATTTCTTTGAAGGCTACACAGAGTGTCCGATACCCATCCTAGGAGTAAAGTAGGAGATCCGTAGTTATTCTAATAATAGTTGGAAAAAAACCACAAACAAAAAACCACACTCTGTAAATACTCTTGCTTTAGCCATATGTACAAAAGAGAAATTCTGACACCTATTTAGTTTGAAAAAATGAACAAACCACACCCGAAAAGGCAACATTGAATTAGGTTCAGAAAAAGGAAGTAACAGTTCTTTTAACAAAGGTTGTTGAAAAGTCTTTAAGGCTGCAAATTCTAATCAGCAACTTGCTCCAGGATGTTTTATATTAAGATAAAAAAAAGTAATATCAAATCCCCAAATACAAAACATAGACCACAAAAATAAGCTGAAATGTATTTAAACTGTCATTTAAACAGAAATCCAATAAACACAGTCATCTTCAGCATTTCTCTGCTTACTTATTGGTGGGGGAAGGAGTATAGGCTCACCATTGCATTACGTTCCACATGGACTTTAGTTAACTCAATTTCATGATTTTGCACTCTGGGAAAAACTGCCGAGTCTGCTCCTTTACAAAAGAGAAGTATGTCTCCTAAAATAAAGAACCATAGTACTTGACTTAGAATTTTAAGGCTGGTATTGTGCTTTTAATAAGAGTAACTTTTAAAGCGGCCTCTCTCACCCAAGTGTTATATATTCTGAGCATGCCTCGCAATACTCACCTAAATGGAATGAGAAATCTTGGCCTTTAGTCTGTCAGAAAGGCATGCACCACCTCTTCAGGTCATTATGAACACAATTAATAAGCCAGAGTTTACAATAGGCACCTCTGTTAAAATATACTTCCTCCCACCAATTCACGGAGGGCTGGGCTTGTGTCAAGGAGCTGCATCTGAATTTCTTCTGAAAATGTATGCCAGGTGCAGTGGCTCATACCTGTATTCCCAGCACTGTGGGAGGCCGAAGTGGGAGGATCACTTAAGCTCAGGTGTTCAAGACCAGCCTGGGCAACATAGGAAGACCCTGACTCTACTAAAAGTTAAAAAATTAGCCGGGCATGGTAGTACATGCCTATAGTCCCAACTACTCTGGATGCTGAGGTGGAAGGATTGCTTGAGCACAGGACGTCGAGGCTGCAGTGAGCTATAATCTCGCCACTCCAGCCTAGATGACAGAGTAATACCACGTCTTAAAAAAAAATAAATGCAGTGAAGTCATGGTCTAGAGTATACATACATATGGCATCTACAGATGTCAAGAAGAAAGCTCAAGCTCAAACAAGCTGAAATAATTTTCAATAAACTATATTAACCAGCTTTTAAAACACTGGCTTCATAGTTTTTACTGATGAGAATAGCTCTCCAGAATGCTGGTATAAGTGCAGCTTTAGATCACTTCACACACCCAGGAAATATTCACAGTTGTGCACAAGACAGACACTTTATCCTTATAAGGGAAACAATTGAGGTCAACAAATTAAAAAGTTTAGCTCTGAGGTCAATGACCTTTGTAGACCAGTTCCACAGACATTTCACCATTTGCTGTAGAACACGTGGACATGCACACATAATAGCAAGTATTTGAAATGTTGTGGGTTTTTTTAATTTCATTTATTCTTACACATCCAAAGTATTTTAAAATTCACAAGACAAACTCCATGGTCACTTATTAAAACGAATTTCATGACTATGCAATCATACCACAAAGTATGAATAAAGTGGGATATGTTCCCCCAAGGATCTGCCTGTATCCTCCCATTCTCACATTAAGGAATTTAGAAAATTTAATAGTAAAAAGTAAATTAATGGGAAATAAATCAAGAACTTTCAGAAAACAAACCACCTGGGCATACCACACACACACACACACACACACATATATCTGAGAGCCTTTGAATAAAGCAGGAGTGCTCGCCCATGGGTCTTGCAGAATCTGAGCAGAAGGCAAACCACCATGGTGCCTCCAAAGACATGAGGGAGCCCAGGATTATGGTACCAGTTCCCCTGCAAAGGGCAAGCTTTACTCTGTTCAACAAAGAACCTGAGCTCTGTAGTGAAACTGCAATGCCATTTCCCAGAAACCAGGCCCTCAGTCCTCTCTACCTCACCTGTTTCCAGGGAGTGTCAAGCAGTAGGGGAACCAGGAAGGTCAGTGAGGGATAAGAAGCAACTCCCTATACTCAAGGATTCTGCTGCTAGTAATCCCAAACCATAACTACGTTGGGTGGCTGCATGTAAACATTACTGGTAGACTGGTCAGTACCCCGATCCATATAAAAGTCATCCTTTCAGTTCCTGTTCGAACACCCAGGGCAGAGGGATATGGTTCTGCTACCAAGAAAAGGCACATCCTGTCATAACAAGGGTTCTATCACTAACAATTTGGTAAATAGAACATCTGTGCTTAAAAAAATACATGAAGGCATATGCAAAAGCTACTGCTTTGCATGACTTTCACTAATCCTACAATACTACATGAAATGATTCTCTTTCCTGGAAGAGTGAATCAACCAATAAGCCTACAAATCAACAAAGAGAAAAATTCAAGCTTTTCAGATATGTACCTTCTTGAGTCTTCACAATTACACTCATACGTCGCCGGACGGCATCAAAGTTTAAGGTGTGAAGAAGTTCATATCTTTAAGAGAAGAGAAAGGAGAAAAGTAAAAAACCTAGAATATACTGAGAAAAATAAAGCACAACAGAAATATGTTAAGATATTTAAACATCTTAACAGAGAAGATAGCTATTCTCTTTGCATGAGGGTCACTAGTTGTGTGCACAACTGGTACTTTCCTTTGTCTTAGAATTTCTCTGAACATAGAACATGCTGTCAGAGGATACCAGTGTTAGTTAAGGGGTATTTATAGCCCCTCACTATATTACTTAAAATGGTAAGAATGACCACATAGAAATGGAGGATAAAGAGCTGTCCCACCAAGCCATATTCGGAGGGGTCTAGAAACAGTCCCACTCTGCCAATTTTTTTGGCAGCATTTATGCATGGAGTGCCAGACACAGTGCTAGGTGCTGGGGAATAGAGGTGAATCTGCCTGAGTCCCTTCCCTTATGCAGGTCACCATATGAAAAGACACTGGGGCATCAGAGTACTTGCCCTGAGGCTCACACCTGAACATTCCGAACAAAACAAGGCTTCTGGTTTACAGCAAAGCTGCCTTTATTGGCTCGGCTTGCAATCCCAGAGTGATTGCTTGGACACCAGATAGCAGGTTTCACATATATTCACTGATTTTTCTTGTAGCATGTGTTAGAAACCTGAAATGGCATCTAAATTTGAGAAACATTCCAGGCAGACTCTCATTCTGGCTACTGGACCCAGATGTGAACCAGATTGGAATTTCTACCTCAAACTACAGTTTCTGCCATTCTATGTAAAATGGCTTCTACCCCAACTATATTTACATAAAACTCTGAACTGGGAGAGAAAAGTCTTGTATTTTCAGTGGCATCATTTCCTCTGCTGCCCTGCCTGAATCCGTTTAAATTTGACTATGGGGTTAAGAAATGACGAACATCAAACACAGAGCTACTTACTCTTCTATTTCTTTTCTTTGGTTCTCTACTCTCATGTGTCCATTTCGATTTCCTAAAAATGTGAACCCGTACCTATCAAAAACAATAAAAAAGACCACGTGTATCTCTAAAGAATGATTAATTTAATTTTATTTTTTTGAGACAGAGTCGCGCTCTGTCGCCCAGGCTGGAGTGCAGTGGCGGGATCTCGGCTCACTGAAACCTCCACCTCCCAGTTTCAAGCGATTCTCCCGCCTCAACCTCCTGAGTAGCTGAGATTACAGGCGTGTGCCACCACACCCGGCTGATTTTTATATTTTTAGTAGAGACAGAGTTTCACCATGTTGGCCAGGCTGGTCTCAAACTCCTGACCTCAGGTGATCCACCCGCCTTGGCCTCCCAAAGTGCTGGGATTACAGGTGTGAGCCACCGCACCTGGTCTAGAATGATTACTTTTCAATGGGGCAATTCATGCTTGTTTACGCTTTTCTTCTCTTTCATATGATCTCAATATATAACCGTACTTTCTTTTTCTGGATAAGCTGGTAACAGAGAAAGTCAATGCCCAGCCACAACTATTGTAACCAAGGGAAAGACAATTTGGGTTTCTGATTCTACAGCTAACACACTGGGTGACCTTTTAGCCACTTAATTATCTTGAAACTCATGGGTAAAACTAGACTTTCGGTTCTCAAATGATGTCAAAATTGCTGGGAGCACCTCAGAAATAACATGTGTTGTACAAAAAGTGGCCACTGTTATGTTATTTGCAAAACATAGTATGAACATTCAGACTTCTGGCTGGCATGCATAAATAGTAAGGCAAGTAATACCTACATGTAACTATTTTCTTTTTGGTCTTAACTGGTTAGGTGTGGGAATTTTCCACAAATTTTTGGCTAAAGCAGTTATGTTTTTTATTAAATAACAGGAGACATATGTGCTAAGGTCACTGAAGAAAACGGAAAAAAACAAGTAACTTCTGTCCTCCTGTGGTTTCACTTTCTTAGGAGAAGTTTAAGAACATATACTTTACTTTTTAGCTCCTTTCACCAAAGCTATTTCATCTGGTGAAGAGGAGATATAGGTTAATTCAGCTGATTCTGTAGCTCCATCAACAGCATCATTTGTTTTGATTTCTACAGTATGACATAAACACAAGGCACGTAGAAACAGCTCTTCTCGATTCTGTGGAACAGTAACAAAATAATGATTGTTATTTTTAATTCGATCACTCGGTAACCAGGCAGTGAACAGAGGAAATATATTAATGTGAGAGAATGTTATAACTTCTAACAAACTTAGTAGCAGATATGTATAAATTCCTAACACTCAAATCAGCTATATATTCTCCTAGTACTTAATAAGAGTTCCTGGTTCTCAGCTAGCATACCCTATAGGCTGTGTTAACTCATTGAGGTTATTGTAGTGCCACCTAAGCCAAAGCAATGACTTCTTCATGGCCTAAAAGACTTCATTCAGTAACTAATTCACAATCTAGCAATAGCTCAAGTGTAGGGAGACTCTGGTTAATTTAATGCCTAGACACTCCTGAGACTTTAATCATTTGAACAGACATCATTCTTGGGGGAGCTTACACTTTAAAAGACAAAGCACAAAAAATTATGATCAGACAAGCAAGCTTTTACCCAAATGTCATTTCCCACAATTCTCTTTACTTGTAAATTCTACTCATTTACACATTTCAGAAGTATCAGTAAAACAAGAAAGGTGAAGCCAACAATAGTTATTCCAAAGTCACCGGACACAGTGGCTCATGCCTGTAATCCCAGCACTTTCAGGGGTGGGGGGTGATTACCTGAGGTCAGGAGTTTGAGACCAGCCTGACCAACATGGTGAACCTCCGTCTCTACTAAAAATACAAAAAAATTAGCCAGATATGGTGACGGACGCATGTAATCCCAACTACTCGGGAGGCTGAGGCAGGAGAATCGCTTGAATCTGGGAAGTGGAGGTTGCAGTGAGCTGAGATCACGCCACTGCACTCCAGCCTGTGCAACAGAGTGAGCCTCCATCTCAAAAAACAAACAAACAAACAAAAGTCTATGTCATGTGTCCACCTAAAAATAATTTTCTACTATGGAACGTTAACATGCATTCACAGATTGATTTCTTATATAAAACAATAATGCAAATGCACCTTATCTGCTTTGTCAAAATATGTTAAAGGTCCATCAGTTTGAGATAATCCATCAACCTCTTGAGTTACACCTTTATATTTATGCCCATCTATGCAGCATTCAATGAATTCCATGCTGTTTTCAGTGAGTGTTCCAGTCTTATCTGTAAATACATAATCCACCTAAAACAAGGACACAAACATACACACACTGTTAGTTTCTTCAGTGTGACTAATTTTTAGTCTGCTGTAACGCAAAGCTATTTTCATATCCATAGGAAATCACCTCTTCTAAGACTTATGTCAAATGTCAGGGAATTACAGAGATAATATTACCAAACAAATGAGGAATAAATTAGTATTTTTAAAGACACTAAAATGGTATCACATGTCTAAGGTAGATCTACTCAAATATAAAAGATGAATAGAAAAAAATGTGACTATTGACCAGGCATGGTGGCTCACGGCTGTAATCCCAGCACTTTGGGAGGCTGAGGCAGGAGGATTGCTCGAGCTCAGGAGTTCAAGACCAGCCTGGCCAACATGGTGAAATTCCGTCTCTACTAAAAATACAAAAATTAGCTGGGTGTAGTGGCACACACCTATAATCCCAGCTACTTGGGAGGCTGACGAGACTTGAATCCAGGACAAAGGTTGCAGTGAGCTGAGATCATACCACTACATTCCAACCTGGGCGATAGAGTGAGACTCTGTCTCAGGGAAAAAAAAAAAAAAAAGTGACTATTTTATCAAACTAAGGGCCCTTTCTCATGTAAGTTAACCTATTTTTTTTTTTTTTTTTTTTTTAAAGACAGGGTCTCACTCTGTCACCCAAGCCAGAATGCAGTAGCCATTATAGCTCACTGTAACCTCAAACTTCTGGGCTCAAGCAATCCTCCCGCCCCAGCCTCCCAAGTAGCTGGGACCACAGGCACTCACCACCACACCAGGCTAATTATCTTGTAATTTTTGTAGAGACAGCATCTCACTATGTTGCCCAGGCTGATCTTGTACTCCTGGGATCAAGCCTTGGCCTCCCATAGTGTTGGGATTATAGGCATGAGCCACCATGCCCAGCCAGTTAACCTGTTTGATGTAAAAAAAGTTACGTAAGTCAGTTTTTCAAGTGGGAAGTAAGACTATACTGACCACTTATTTCTCTCTCTCTCTCTCTCTCTCACACACACACACACACACACACACACACACACATACACAAACACACACTCTTATACTTTGTGGGATAGTATGTACATTACCCATTAAAAATATTTACTAATAAATTAAATGGGATGTAACAAAATAAAATGGAAACTGATGAAGGTTTTTTCCCCTTTTACAAGTAAAATTTTCTATAAAAATACTGAATTAAAATAAAATGCACCACATTATATAATATACACAAGAATTAATAATAACATTAAGTTACCTAATTAGAAGATACAGTATACGTCAATAGTGATCTAAACCATAACTTAAATTTCTTTCTTTATACTATACATATTTTGAAAATACTCAAGTTCCCAAACTTAGAAAGAAACTAGATAGGTTGAAGTATAACACAAGTATATTTTCATAAATAATGGAAAACATAAGCCAAGAAATAAATTTGCCACTAAGATAAATCATTTAGAGCATTTCTATTTTATCTCAGTTTTTTTTCTCTATTTTTAACATCTGGTTTTTGGAAACCCACAATTTTATCCTCGTTTTGGCAATTTATGCTTAAATAGTTAAAATTATGGGCTGACAGGAACAAGCATAAGCACAAGATTAAGGTTTTTATTATGTAAGGGAGAAAGAGATGAACTACAGCAGTAGTTGCTTTCTAATTATTTTTCAAAGCTTTTCACAGTAGCAGCACTGGCACAAATAGAGCATTCCAATCTTTTTTTTTTTTCCCTGTTAAGCCAGCCAAGTTTGAACTCTCTCTTTAAATTAATCCAAGTGGTATTACTTGTGTATCATTTAGATTCTTCTAGTTTAAATGAAATTCTTTGGGGCTTTCTTCTGATCAAAATTATTAACCTTCATTTTCTCCTGAAGGGTGTCCTGGGTTATTTTACCTCCTGCACTTGGATGAGCATTAGGATCTCTTTTGTTAGTGTCGAAGATGGTAGCTTTAAAATATAAAGTACAATTTATTCACCTATATGAAACAGTTTGGGCAGTATGAATCTGGATACGTTGAATCTCACAGGTATATGCCTACAAATTATACTCAAATGCAGTAATTATCAAACTGTAGAATGCATCACATGTACTTGGAGGTCTTGTTAAAACTCAGATCACTGCTCTATCACCAGAGTTTCTGAATCAGTGGGTCAGAGGTGGGACCAGATAATTTACACTTCTAAGTTCTCAGGTAGTGTTGATGCTGCTGGTCCCAGGATCATATTTACAGAACCACCACCCTAATATATGATCTATACTCAGAAAAAGAAGAGAAGCAGATTGACTGTAATTAATTTAACTCTTCTCATATTTTACGGAGAGAAAGGAACGAAGGGGGAGGCTGCTGCTTTCCTCTGACTCTCAAGCAGCCTCTCTTCTTCTTCAAGCTTGCCAAAAAGACTCCTCTATATCAGTAAGCTCAAAGCCATCATTTGCGTGATATTGTAAAATATATTTGATAAATATATATTTGATCTTCCTTCCTGTTTCCTGACAGAAAGCTCCTAAAGCCTTAGCATCTCCAGAGTGATGAGTGCTTTTGTATGCTAATGAAATGACAAATGGTTCAGGGCCCCTACATAGCTTCAGGATGAGTGCAGTCACTGAAAAGACCAAGGCATGATTACAGGGTTGGGATTTTCGGCCCCACATCTGACCTGGGTAAGGAGGAAAGAGGGGCTGAAGGTTAAACTTAACACCAATGGCCAATGATTTAATCAATCATCCCCACATAATGAAGCTTCCATAAACTCCCCAAAAAACTGGGTTCAAAGAGCTTCCGGATAGCTGAACACATGAAATTTCTTGAAGGATGCCTGGAAAGGTCATGGAAGCTCCACGCCCCTTCCCCCATACTTCACCCATCTCTTCATCTGTATCCTTTGTCATATCCTTTTATAATGAACCAGTAAACACAACTGTTTCCCTGAGTTTTATGACCTGCTTTAGTAAACGAATCAAATCCAAGGAGGGGGTCTAGTAAACTACTGGACCGCATTTTATAGCTGCTCAATCAGAAGCATAAGTTACAACCTGAACTAGCAACTGGTATCTGCAGTGGGGGGCAGTCTTATGGGACTGAGCCCTCAACCTGTGAGATCTGACACAATATACTATCTCTAGGTAGGCAGTATCAAAAGTGAATTGGAAGATACCCAACTGGTGTTTGCTGGAGAACTGCTTGCTTGGTGTATCAGGAAAAAACTTCACATATCTTGTATCAAAAGTGTTGAGTGGCTATGTGAGAATAATGAAAGAAAAACAGGGTCTTACGGATAACTAACATGTGGGGGTTCCTGGAGGGTGGTGCGCCCAGGGAAGGTATGGAAGCTCAACACCCCTTCCCTTATATCTCGTCCCACATGTCTCTTCATCTGTGTCCTTTACAATATCCTTTATATGAAACTGGTGAACATAAGTAAGTGTTTTCCTGACTTCCATCTGCTGCTCTAGCAAGTTAATCAAACCCAAAGAGGGGGTTGTGGGTAGCCCAACTTGAAGCTGGTCGATCAAAAGTTCCGGAGGCCCAGACTTGTGACTGGTGTCTAGGAGGCATGGGGCAATCTTGGGGACTGGGCCCTCACCCTGTGGGATCTGATGTTATCTCCAGGTAGACAGAATTGAACTAGAGGACACCCAGTTGGCGTCCACTGTTTGTTGGTGAGAAAAACTGCTCCCTCCCACATTTGGACACAGAAGTCTCTGTGTTGCTTGGTGTGAGAGCACAGTAAAAACACATTTTGGGAGTTTTCCCTGAAACACATATTAATCCCATCATACAGAAACAATCATGTTAATATTTTGAGTGGTAAATGTGTATTTACCACTTGAACAAAAATGTAATCTCATTATGTTTGCTATATAATCTATTTTTCTCACATACATATACATATATATGTATTTCCATGTCAAGAATATAGATTTACAGAATAACCTTTATGGATTAATTAGTATTTCATTGAATAAACTATAATTTCTAAAAAAAGAAAAAAGACTTTTTTTTCCTATCTCTTAGTGAGACAACTGCTGTACGTAGAAAAGGCTCTGAAGTATATGTTGAACATGTGAAATCATCTATTTTGTAGATCAAAAATTACCATACGGTTCAACTCAATGGAACACTCGGACTCCATCTTGGCACCACCACCTACTAACTCTGTGACCTTAGGAAAATCTCTTTATCTCTATGAACTTCAAATATTAACCTTAACGATACCTGCTGCACAAGAATGAAAAGATTAAAAAATAAAGCTCAAAAATAATTAACCTAAAAGGTGCTATATACATGGTGACTGTCACTGATGCTCACTTGACCAAAATCAAAGAGCACCAGACTCTGCACTGCCCCACATTTTTTCTGATTATGATCACATTGCTATAGTCAGGTCTGATGTGTATGTCTCCCCCATGATATTTTTAAAAATTTGAGGGTTTCTTTTTAACTTCATAACAGTAGCTAGCACACACACACATCCCAGACAGTAAAAGGTGAATAACAGCTACTGGCTTGAATTATTGGAATCAGAATATATACTTATACTATAAAGTGCCACCATTAGGCAGAGCTGCAAGATGGGAAGGCGACATAAAGAGTAGCCCCACAGGTTTTTCAATATGGATTACAATCATTTGGTTGTCTAAAAGATTGATGTCTAATCATCAAAGACTGCATTATTTTCCAACTGAGCTGAGCAGTCCACTTCCTTTTGTTTCTCATGTCAAGCACTGTTCTAAACATATCTTTCTATTTTTAATCCCAGTGTGGGTCACATTAAACGAGGTTAAGCAAATGCTTGCAATGGTATGAATAGGAATTAAATGGCATTGCCTTTAATAACATAAAAAGTTACATAGATCTTAAATTTGACTCAACAAAGAGAAAACAGGTTACACTTAATTTTGTGTGTACTGGTTTATTGAATACTAAATGGCCTAAGAAACCATTTCAAGACTTCTTTGCACTTTCATTTAGGTCATTTCTATACATGCAAACTGATAACAATGGCAAGTTGCTTATACTCTGTATTAACTGAAGTGATGGTCTGGCTATTAACTTAGTGATTTGACTAAATGACAACCACAGCTAGAAATGCAAAGTTTCATGGGAGAAAGGAGTGGTGACTAAAAGGAAGACTGTAACTTCTTTTCACTCATCAAATTTACTAGATCATTACCCAAAGATCTACTTTACTTTCTGCAGTATTAACATAGTCTAGATGATAAGAAGACTGCATTCCCATAGGTAATATGGAATCTGCTGAAATGAAGATCTGAAAGAGGTATAAGAGTCTCATCAAACGGAACCTGACCCAGGCATCTTTTCTGTTTTTAGTGAACATTAAGTGTCATATTCGGAATGATGGCTATTCTATTTGTAATAGTAGTTGAGGCTAGCCCCAAGCTAGTCACGCTTAACCTTGGGTAGGCTAACACATACAGCCAGGCACTAAATCCAGAACAGGTAGATTTGCTCAGCATCCAGAATGAACCACTAAATTAACTGTCAGGGAAGGGTTCACTAAAGGTGGCTTGTATACTCGAAATTTTTTCTCATGCATTCTGCAATTTGATGCCTTTTATTGACATTAGAGCAGTTCTACTCAGATAGCTCTAACCCTGGATGAAAACTTCTGGCTTAAAAGACAATGGTCAGGTGTGGCAGCCCATATCACCAACAAAATAACCTTGTGGGAACAATATCCAAAGGAAAAGCCATTTGTCCATTCAATTTTTGTCCTATTCTTAGTGCCTTCGTATCTACATGGGATGTAGACTCCATGGTTTCAGATACTGGTGTCCTGAAGTCAAATGTAAACAAAATAGTATCTGGAGAGTCCTTTCTACCTTTCAACTGCAGTTGTCATGTGGGTACTTTGATTTAGGCAAAGGCTGTCTCAAGAGCAGAAACACAAAGCAGGGACTGTGGAGAGGGTTAAAGTCAGGAAGTAAAGAGTTTTGAGGTGAGAATGCAAATCAGCCCCATTTAAACAACTGTGAGGCTCTGTTCCAGCCACACAGTTTCATTAACTCAATTTGGAACTCCCAGTCACAAAAATGACATTTCCACAGTCTTGACATTCTAAATGTCATGAGAATAAAATGCAAGCCAAAAAATTCCTTCGGCTCGCAAAGATCATTACATGACAGAGTAAAATCAAAAAAAGGGGAAAACTTCCTCAATACTAATAAGAAAAGTACCCGAGAAATCATCACTTGAAGAATTACAGCCAGACTGTGTTGCACTGGAAAATAAATGCACCTGGGTTAGAATGGGGTCACAGTCTGGGTTACATTGGTATATAAAGAAGAACGCATTTTGAGGAGTGCATGCCCTCACATTTTCCCTTCATTGAAATTCTTGTACTGGAATAAATAACTCTGCTTGTTAGGTCTATCTTCTACCTGATCAGAAATGTACCAAGAAAATGTCAATAGGACAACTCTGGTCAATTTTGCTTATGGAACAAAATACATTTATAAAAGAGCCATATTTGCTACCCCATATTCTATCCACAAATGGTTATAGATGGTCATGAAGACTGTCTGTTTCCTGTTCCAAAGCAATAGCTAATAAGGTAACATCACCCAGTTCCAAGGAGAATTTCAGTAACATTCAAATTTAATACATAAATTGCATCCTTCTCAAAAACGCCAGCAAAAGAACTGATGCTATAACTATGAAAACACTGCTTACCTTCATTACATGCCTGCATTAAAGAATTTTCTCTGAATCATTTTTCCAAATGTGACATGATCACATATATTGGTAATCCAGAATACATAAAAAGATATTTTCAGTATGTTGACAAATTATTTTAAGTAAAAAAAAAATATGCTCTAACCTGACCAAGTTCTTCATTAAGGTCTGATGTGTTAACCAGGGCTCCTTCATTAATTTCTTCATCATAAAAGTCCTTATCCCATGAGATGAAGAAGGAGCCTAAGAATTTCTGCATTTCTACTGTGACGTACATGGAGACAGGAATGATAAAGTTGAATAGAACCATAAATGATAGGAAGTCGGTGAACATTTTTAAAACCTAAAATAAAAGAGATCGTTCATGCTAATTAGACATACAATTCCATCAGACCAATATAATATAAAGGAAGAATTAATTTCATCTTTATTTCAATGCTGAAAACACTGCTCTTACTATCAAGATGGAACTTCCCAATAACACTACATCACTGTAATCAAAATTATCACAGTATGTGAGAATAATATTTAAGAACACCCTCAATTTTATCATTATTCTTCAGTATATACGACTTCAGTCAGTACTTTTTCACTTCTTTAAGTTCTCTTTGCTCACTCCACCCTAAGATATGAATGTGAGATCAAAGTTCGTATGTAAGCATTCATTATGCTTTTATTGTGACATCTCACATACTCCTATTATATTAAAATGCCAAAGCATCTTGCCAAATTGTTTCATCTTAAATTCTTAAATAAAGAGCTAAAAACAAGCACAGACGCCTAAAGTAAAAGAAAAAAAAAAACTCTAAATCTTCTTAAATATTTATTGGCTTAGAGCCACCATGTAATCAAGAGAAAATTCAGAAGCTTACAAAAGGTGCAATTTCCCTCAGCAGCATTTCAGTGAAAGTTGGCTCAGTCACAAAGTTCTAGAGTTTCAATTTTCAGCAGAAAACAAATTACCTTCAAAGTCTCTCGCTCTTTCTGAGTCTTTTGGTTATACCAAGGTTCATCATTGTATGGGGTACTCTGCCAAACGTACTTTAGAGTAGTGCATACTGCAGCTTTGGTCAGTAAGATAAATAAATATACAATCAGGAAAGCATTAATAGATCTGAAAAATAAGACAGGATGGATTTTAAAACCACCTAATTATTAATACTTAAGACATCAGCCAGATATGAATTAAACTACTGAGTCATCTAAAGCTTTTTCTGTGTACGACGCATAACTATAGCACAAGCCTTTGTGTGTGAACCTCAGTTATCATAGCTGGAGCATTACTTTCAAGTGGCAAAATGAAAAGCTGGCCATGAACTGGTGGCCATTGACCACCAATGCTCTCCCAAGTGCAATGGCTGACTAGCGGAACACACCTTAGTAAGGTTCCTGTAAAGTGACAGGGGACGTACACACATGCACACATACAAACACCATTACTTACTCAACCCTTATAGAAGGAGTATCTTGTCTCCATTTCCCTGAATCCTAAATGTTTGGGGTAGAGGGCACGGTAGCAATGTGAAATCCTCAAGCTCGGTGTAGGTTCTTTCAGTTTGAAAGTGGAGCTACGGAAAGGGTGCCAGTGATGTACTGGGTATCCATGCCAAATATAGGGTGAGGTCTATGGCTGTGGCACCTGGCTTGAGGATCTACCAGGTAATGCTTCAATAGGTGCCAGGAGACTATTATCTACATTATAGAACCAACTTGCATATAGCAACTAAAGGACTCCAAACTATTGACTCCACTAGCAAAAAGGAATGAATTTATAGTTCAGGTAAATTCTGCCCTTTAATAGCTATGTGAGCTTAGGTAAGTCACATACCATCTCCAAGACCATTTCCTCATCTGTAAAGTGGAGAGGTTAACATGAATTATTTCACAGTGTTCTTCAGAGGACTAAACCAAATCAGACATACAAATCATTGAGCACAGTTTCTGGTACATAAACAAGTGCTTATAATAGTAGTTGCTATTATAATTGATGTTGTTTTTTGTTATGCTTGTTACTTGGAATTACCGAGAAAAGTAACTATTTTAATCAATAATGACTAAATAAATTGTGGCGCATACTCATACTAACTTTTCAACAGCAGAACGTTTCTGAGATTTCCCTTGGTAGTTCAAAGCCATTTTGGTTTCCATTCCAGTGTAAACAGCAACTCCTAAGAAATTACAGAATATAATGAAAACTAAGAACTTGTCAACCAACTCCTCACACAGCTGGCTCTATGAATTTTTAAGCCTATAAAAGCAGGAAATCTAGGCCCTCTTCCACTCACCAGTTGTATATCATTTATAGTATAATTTTAATTATATAGAGTATTTGTCATATTTCTTCTTAGTTTACCACCTTATAAATTCCCAGTATCTAAATATAGGTTTAGATTAAATGGCAAACCTGCCATGTTTACTTTTTAATATGCACTATTTATTCACAGCCTTTACAAAGCGTATTTTTTGATAAGTATATCTTAAAAATTGTTCACCATATATCTTCTCGGTATTTTTTAGTGTAGCTCCTTTCAGCAAGAGATTTTCAGGTCCCAAAGACCTAAATAAAAAATGAACACAGCTTATCCAAACAAGCCAATAGCATCAACAACTCTGGGGACAGATTTTGCCCTGACACACACCTATTTCCAAGGGGTTCAGAATGTATCTGTCTACTTATACCATATGCTTACTCCCCAGGACAAGCTGAAAGGTCCTTCATTCTGAAGTTACTTGAGGGTACAGCACAGATGGAAGCACAGTACGGGAGTAGCCAGCAACACACAGAGGCAAAAAAATACATGGGGGGATAAAAGGATTATGAATCATAGATAGCAAGACGAGAACAGGACAGAGCAGCAGATCTCAAGACACAAAAGCAGAGAGTCACAGATAAAAGACTGGGAATGCAAACATCAAGGTGGGAAAAATACACTGACATATTTGGAGAGAATAAACCCTCCTTTTGGGGGATCACTGGGGACCCTGTATTTCTTTAACTTCTTTTTGAGTGTGGCTGTAAAGGCCAAGTGGAAAAGTTGCGGTAATTAATACGATGATAGAAGAGGAAAGAAAGCATCCCTTTTTGTATGAACTCCTTGATAAATTGTATGAAGGCTGATACAATTTATCATTTTACTGAAGTTTTAATTATCATTTTAATGAAGACTTTCATTTTACGTAAGTCCAGGTAGTTCTTCCAGCATTTTACCCACTGCTTACTTTCTCAATTACTTTCCCACTGTTCTCCAGGTGTAATTTCAATGTTGTCAGCCACTCTACAACCGAGGATAATAAATACCATGGCTAGAACAGGTTTGGGAATATCATCCAAAGTGTCTAGAGCTCTGCTATTTTTGAAACCCTAAGCATTACTTCTAACAGCCCTCTCCCCACAACACAGAGACCCTATTACCATAACCCTACCAATCACAAGGTTAGTTGCTTATTCACCTGTATATTCCTTTTTTTTTTTTTTTTTCGAGATGGAGTCTTGCTCTTGTTGCCCAGGGTAGAGCACAATGGCTCAATCTTGACTCACTGCGACCTCCGCCTCCCGGGTTCAAGAGATTCACCTGCCTCAGCCTCCTGAGTAGCTAGGATTACAGGTGTGTGCCACCACGCCCAGCTAAATTTTGTATTTTTAATAGAGACGGGGTTTCACCACATTAGCCAGGCTGGCCTCAAACTCCTGACCTCAGGTGATCCACCCACCTCAACCTCCCAAAGTGCTGGGATTACAGGCGTGAGCCACCGCACCCAGCCTATATTCCTTTCTATAATAGAAAGGTATTTGGTTATTTTGGTCGATTTAAAAGAAAAATAGACCCCCTCCCCCCCACGCAACCAAAGGACAAATTAAAGAAACAACAAACTTACCTGGCAACAGCCTCAAGACTATTACTATAGATATTGATTCGCCCAACAAATCTGTAAAAAGAACAAAATTGCAAATGTGTTTTCCACATCCAGGTGAAATCCATGTACCAGAAATATGAGAATGAATGAAAATAAAAATAATAAAACAGAGATAGATAAAACTGTGAATGAACTACAAAAGCCTATTATACTTCTGGGAAAAAAAAGTTATGTTGAATTGATAAGGTATATAACATTTTCATATAATTTTTAAATAACATGATGGGATTATAGGAGCAGAAACAAACGTCGTCAATTGATTTTCAAGTTCTGTTTAACATCATGCAAGCACACAACACCTCTCTCTTTTATAAGGTATATAAATAACGTAACTTCCATCTTGGATCGTGTGAAGAAAGGTTTCTGGTCCTAAAATACAATTTTCAAAACTGCTAGTTCAGTAGTTCTTCCACTTGAGTGTGCATCAGAATCACTGGAGCGGTTATTAAACCACAGATTTCTAGGTCCCATCCCTGGGCTTCTGATTCAGGTTCCCCAGTAATGCTGCTGCTGCTGGTCCTGAAACCACTCTTTAAACCATAGTACTAGTCTTAGACAGTGAACACTTGAGTGCCATCTTGGAAATGTCCAGCCTGTGACTTGTAGTTGATCTCAATATTGAGCTTGACCTAATCACTTAATATAATAGGTGTATGGTAACCTGTATTTCTGCAAAATAAGGTAAAAATACCTAATCCCTTGTTAACATGAGTGTTTTATAAGCTGCATTGTAAACAGCATTTTCCCCAGAAAATAGAAATTACGCATATACACAAAATATGAAGGTTTGCTCATTCATTCATCATATATTAATTGTGCCAGTGCTATACTAAGTGCTAAAGATATACTAATAATCAAAAAAGAAATGCCCCTTGCCCTATAGAAGACAAGTAAATAGGCAATTACGACGCAAGTGCTTACCACTACAGTAACAGAAGTACAAGGTATTCTGAAGGCACAGAGCAAGGCATTCAGTCGTCTAAAGAAATTAGGAATAACCTACCCTGTCCTATCATTCTCCTTCATACTTAAAGCAACTGAAAAATATGGGGGCTGTCCTATAAATATGCAAGGGTATAGATATTGTTCTCTAGCTCAGGCAGAATAAGTTACTCCATTTTCTGCGATTCCATAGACCTTACACTCACCTCTATTATCACCTTGTATAAGTTTAGCTTTATTACTTTATCTCTTTTGCTCACAGTGAGTCCCTTGAAGGCAGAGAATAGCTGTTACACTTTCTGGCCCTAGTTCCTATCATCAAGGTGGATACGGAAGAGGAAGGGAAAAAGGAAAGAAAAAATGATGAGAAGGAGGGAGGTCATTGTTCTTGAAGTAGAATGAATACTTTGTTTTTCCACTAGTAGGTGTTAGTGTAAACTACATCCAACCACTTGGTCGCTCATTATGACTAACAGCATGCATGAACAAGATGGGTAATGGATGCCATCTGCAATGGTAGAATAGGATAAAATTAATTAGCCGACGTGGGGATAAAACCTGTTACGCTACCCTCATTAGTACTATGCTCTAATCAACCAAACTAACCAGTCTTGAAATCAAATGCCAAATTTTTGACAACTCACAATGACTAATAATCAGCAAATCTACTCCAGAGAGCCTAAGTATAGTAAAATAGAGGAAATTACATCATTTTACTCATCCCTTAACTGTTTACTGTGGACAAGAAATAGCCTATTTGCAATCCTTAGTGCATCATGATCATTGTAAGAAAGGATAGAGCCTACTAATTGCATGAAGAGGATATCCTCCTTCTCTCTTTAATGTTAGATGGCATGTAAAAGGATTTGTCTTTTATTAACTCTGGTTACTGTGTCAGTCTGATAGATCAGCTTTACAGGGTAACATAATCTAAAATTTTGATATATGGCCATGTTTACAAGTAATAAAAATAAAAGAAAAATCATAAGATACCTGGGCCCACAATGATTTATCCTGGGCTGATAGTGAACAAGGCTGATTTGATTCATTTTTCTGCCAGAAGGAAGGAATAGCCCATAAAAACACAAATGAGAGTAGGCTGGTAAGTGGTGGGTGTTTCTTTTGCAATACTATTAGCAAAGAGAAGCAGAGCCAAGAAACAGACGTAAAATGAAACCAGGTGATTCTTACTTATAGAGGTCAGGTTGAGGCTGTTCACATTCAATTGCTGCTCGGAGGGTATCAATGGATTCTGCTGTACACAGTGCAATGGTATCACGTACTGCATAATGTATCTAGTTGAAAGCAGAAGAAAAAGTGAAAACCAAAAAAACTGTTTCTTTTCATAATCATACACCCAACTGACTTCAGGAACAAATTTAGTATGTTTTAGTAAGAGGCTTTGGCAGAATAAACAAATATTAACATTTCCCACTAAATAAGTTTTATGGTATTATTATGAAAATATATTACAAATAATTAGAAAGATAACCTGCTGCAAGGGGGGTTTCAAAGACAATTAAATACCTAAAAGCTCTTCTTGACACTGACAGCTGAGAGGATTCTATTCACAACATGCATATAATTAACTGAAACCACGTGAAAAAGTTAATACATTTTTTTTTTCCTATTTACGAACTGAGACCTATTATTTTGCTCACTATAGTGTATGGGCAATGGAGATACACACACATGAATTGAACATAACCTTTTTGGTCACAAAAATGCCAAAATTTTGCCAACAGCAAGAAAAAATCATTAATAGTTCCATTACACAAATAGCTTAATTAATGATCTTGAAAATGTTCAATATGGATACATTTTGTACGAGGGGCAGGGAGATGATGTGTCTTGCAATAGTCAGATAATTAGAATATTCTACTAGTATATATTATGCACTTGATTCATCCAGAACTCAAGGCAGGTGCCAATAAACCCATTTATAAATCATCAAACAAGGGCTAAAGCAGATGCAAAGAGCTCACCACTGAGGCAGAAGTGAAAGTTGTTGTCATCGTCTTGGGGGAATATTACGGCAATGTCTGAACTACATTTAAAACTAACTCCTGATTTTGAAAACCTCTGTACTTTTTAGCTGATTTGATCAGAACAACTGAAAAAAGAAACTACCTGAAAGTTTTCTTACTCCAAATAACTTTTTCACTATCAGTAAATCTTTATGTAGATTTCTTGATTTATATCCCTAAATTGTAACTTTGTTTTTGAACAGGTTAAAAGCAGGTCATTACCATGATTTTGAAATACAGAATTAGTCATCCAATAGGTAAAGGTTCTTTTTTACATACTGAGTCCTAGTCTTCAACTCCAGGTGGAATAAACAAACAGAGGAGCCCTCCAAGGATATAGCCAGCGGTGAATCACTACAGTAACCCTCCTTAAAGGCAGCATAGAGAGGATACATCTTCATGCCCTGTGGAGCTCTGGACCATGGCCAAGAAAACCGACTGTGCCAGAAAGTATATGAGGGAAATAAGTTACCCCCATTTGACCAAATTTACTTTAAGTCACTTATAATTATAAGTGAGTTATAATTTGTTATACGTACATAAAACGTTGCTTTATTACTTACTTATAAAGCAAACATTTTCCAAACTACACCCGTTTTTTTGTTTTTTTTTTTTTTTTTGAGAGGGGGTCTCACTCTGTCACCTAGGCTGGAGTGCAGTGGCGTGATCTTGGCTCACTGCAACCTCCGCCTCC